>NC_056728.1:763561559-763691656 GCF_019279795.1 Protopterus annectens | reverse complement strand
GATGCTTAAACATCCTATAATGTTTCTAGTTGACGTTGGTGTGCCATTAGTATGTGTTCCGCAGGTCGCCCATTTGTTCCGCGGTATGGCAGCGAGTGATCACCATTCTCTTGCTGGCAGATTGAGTGCTGTATACGCCGGTATTCAGACGGGCGGTCTGACTTTGTATGTGGAGTCTCTACTGTAGTCCCTATCTGTATTCCTTGTGTTTTGCCTTACTACAGCTGTGTGATTCCACCAGGTTTGCAGTAATGGGTGCCATCTTGGCCGTACGTTTGTCCATCCATGGGAACTGCCTAATGGACACTGGTATAGGGCTGTACACATGTCACAGCTGCATTTAGCATTCTCCGGTGGATGATTTGCATTATTAGTGTGGAGTAACGCATATGCCATACCCACAACCCTCACACGGGGCGGGACAATGGATCATCTGCCAATCAACTCCGACACCCATTTCTGCATACCCACGATCCCATGGCTGCAACCCTCGACAGTACCCATTGCAAATCCTCCATGTGTGCGGGAATGGGATGTGGACGCACATTTATGGACTCGACAATCTGGGGATTTCTGTGCATATGTCCTGCATTTCATGGACAGTTGTCATCAACCTTGAACACGCTGGTGGTGCATATATGTAGCTGTGCCGTAGTCATGGCTGTCACTTCATCTGGGTCTCCCGATCGCAGCCAGTTGACATTGGCGTGACGGATACATTTTTGGGTCCTACAATGGACACAAATGTGCATATGTAAAATGTAGAACATGTTGGACTGTGTCCATCTGGCCAGTGGTTGTGACCGCTGCTGTATGTTCCCCAATCGCGGATGTGTGTTTGACTACACATATTATGTTGTGCTACTAAACCCATGTTCTACTACGATTAACCCAAATGGTATTAATGTAATGCTGCAGGTTGGCAACTGCTTTAAGTAATCCTCAGAAGGCCCAGTAGGACATATACGCCACTGTATTGTCAATATAACACAGCCAGAACATGTAGACCCTATTGATTCATTGAAGGATGTTCTTTATAAGTGGGAACGCCAGTGTTTAAACATCCTATGACCTTCCTAGTTGACGTTGTTGGTGTGCCATTGGTATGTGTTCCACTGGTTGCCCATTTGTTCCACAGTATGGCAGCGAATAATCCCCATGTTGTTGCTGGCAGATCGAGTGCTGTGTACGCCGGTATTCGCACGGCGGTCTGGATTTCTATGGGGAGTGTCTACTGTAGTTTCCATCTGCATTTCCTGTGTTATGCCTTACTGCAGCTGTGTGATTCCACCGGGCTTGCAGGTATGGGTGCCATCCTGGTCGTAGGCCTGTCCATCCATGGGGATTGCCTACTGGACACTGTTATGGCCTGTACACATTCCACACCTGCATTTAGCATTATCCGGTGGATGCTTTGCATTATTAGTGGGGAGTAGGTCATGTGCTACACCCACATCCCTCCCACGGGGCGGGACAACGGATTATCTGCCAAACAACACAGAGCCCCATTTCTGCATACCCAGGATCCCATGGCTGCAACCCTCGACAGTACCCATTACACATCCTTCATGTGTGCGGGACTGGGATGTGGACACACATGTATGGACACGTCAATCTGGGGATTTCTGTTCATATGTCCTGCATTTCATGGACACCTGTCATCAACCTTAAACACGCTGGTGGTGCATATGTATAACTATGCGTAGTCACGGCTATCGCATCATCTGGTGGTCGGAAACGGCTGGATGGAGTTCTGTTAGAAGGTATTTTTGGGTCCTACAATGGACACAAATGTGCATATGTAAAGTTAGATGTTGCTGGACTGTGTCCAACTGGATAGTGGTTTTGACTGCTGCTGTATGTTCCCCAATCGCGGATGTCTGTTTGACTACCCATTCTACGTGGTGCTACGTAAACCAGGTGTTTTAGAACTGTGTATAAATGGTGTATATCCAAAGATGCAGGTTAGCAACTGCTTTAAATAAACCTCAGACGTCCCAATAGGACATATCAGTCACTGTACTTTCAACATAACACCACCGGAACATGTTGATCCCCTATGTATTCATTGAAGCATGTTTTCTTTATAGGTGGGAACGCCATAGTTTACATATCCTAGTTGACGTTGTTGGTGTGCCATTAGTATGTGTTCCACAGGTCGCCCATCTGTTCCGCTGTATGGTAGCGAGCGCTCCCCATTTTGTTGCTGGCAGATTGCGTGCTGTGTACGCCGGTGTTCGCACGGTGGTCCGACTTTGTATGGGGAATGTCAAGTGTAGTCCCTATGTGTATTACCTGTGTTATGCCTTACTGCGGCTGTGTAATTCCACCGGGTTTGCAGTCATGCGTGCCATCTTGGTCGTACGCTTGTCCATCCATGAGAATTGCCTACTGGACACTGGTATAGGGCTGTACACATTTCACACCTGCATTTAGCATTCTCCGGTGGATGCTTTGCATTATTAGTGGGGAGTATGGCAGGTGCTACGCCCACATCCCTCCCACGGGGCGGGACAAAGGATTACCTGCCAAACGACACCGAGCCCTGTTTCTACATACCCAGGATCCCTTGACTGCAACAATCGACAGTACCCATTACACATCCTTCATGTGTGTGGGACTGTGATGTGGACGCACTTCTATGGACTCGGAACTCTGGGGATTTCTGTGCATATGTGCTGCATTTCATGGACAGGTATCATCAACATTGAACACGCTTGCGGTACATATGTCTAGCTGTGACGTGGTCACGACTATCGGTTCACGTGGGTGACGATGAAGGCTGGCACGCATTCCGTATGGGAACATTTTTGAGTCCTACAATGGACACCAATGTGCATATGTAAAATGTAGAACATGTTGGACTGTGTCCATCTGGCCAGTGGTTGTGACTGTTGCTGTATGTTCCCCAATGGCGGATGTGTGTTTGACTACACATATTATGTTGTGCTATGAAACCCATGTTCTACTACGATTAACCCAAATGGTATTAATGTAATGCTGCAGGTTGGCAACTGCTTTAAGTAATCCTCAGAAGGCCCAGTAGGACATATACGCCACTGTATTGTCAATATAACACAGCCAGAACATGTAGACCCTATTGATTCATTGAAGGATGTTCTTTATAAGCGGGAACGCCAGTGTTTAAACATCCTATGACCTTCCTAGTTGACGTTGTTGGTGTGCCATTGGTATGTGTTCCACTGGTCACCCATTTGTTCCGCAGTATGGCAGCGAGTAATCCCCATGTTGTTGCTGGCAGATCGAGTGCTGTGTACGCGAGTATTCGCGCGGCGGTCTGGATTTCTATGGGGAGTGTCTACTGTAGTTTCCATCTGCATTTCCTGTGTTATGCCTTACTGCAGCTGTGTAATTCCACCGGGCTTGCAGGTATGGGTGCCATCCTGGTCGTAGGCCTGTCCATCCATGGGGATTGCCTACTGGACACTGTTATGGCCTGTGCACAGTCCACACCTGCATTTAGCATTATCCGGTGGATGCTTTGCATTATTAGTGGGGAGTAAGGCAGGTGCTATGCCCACATCCCTCCCACGGGGCGGGACAAAGGATTACCTGCCAAACGACACCGAGCCCTGTTTCTACATACCCAGGATCCCTTGACTGCAACAGTCGACAGTACCCATTACACATCCTTCATGTGTGCGGGACTGTGATGTGGACGCACTTCTATGGACTCGGAACTCTGGGGATTTCTGTGCATATGTGCTGCATTTCATGGACAGCTATCATCAACATTGAACACGCTTGCGGTACATATGTCTAGCTGTGATGTGGTCATGACTATCGGTTCACGTGGTTGACGATGAAGGCTGGCACACATTCTGTATGGGAAAATTTTTGGGTCCTACAATGGACACCAATGTGCATATGTAAAGTGTAGAGCTTGTCGGACTGTGTCCGTGTGGCCAGTGGGTTTGACTGCTGCTGTGTGTTCACCAATCGTGGATGTCTGCTTGACTACCCATAGTGTGTAGTGCTACGGAAACCATGTTTTCCGAGACCGGAACCAAATGGTGTACATCCAATGTTGCAGGTTAACAACCACTTTAATTAATCCCCAGAGGTCCCGGTTGGGAAGTATCGCCACTTTATTGTCGGAACGACACCTCCAGACTAGGTAAATCATGGGCACGTTGGCACGGTCTTAACGGCCATTTGCAAATGTAATTAGCAGACACGTGTCAATACATGTATAATACATATTGTCATGCCGAAGTTTATGTATGTTATTTGGACAATGGTTTCTGCCATTGACATCCGTTGCTGTGGGTGTTGGCGGTTACCATACACATGGCTTTCTCAAAGGCTGAATTCACAATTCTGAACACTACTGTGGTCTCCTTTAAGGACCCTGAGCCAGTGGTCAACAGTACTGCAGCCACTGCATCACTTACATATGGCGTCTGCCGGTACCTACAGAACTGCATGGATCAGGCATTCCCTTACCCAACTGTGGTTCATTGTACCAATGCCAAGCATCCAGTGTGGTGTACCCCAGCCATACACAAGCTGTACAATGAGAGGAGGTGGCTACTACAAGGCAGAGCAGACACCTTGTGAGGTATGACACCCTTGGTCATTATATGTGTAGAGCTACAGGCTGTCATGACATGGTCCGGGGCACGTTCCACAGATATATCTCCATGGACCTGGCTGACAATCATACAGCCTTCATTTGCTATGCTGGACACCTGGGAGGTCACTCCCACATATGCTCTGACTGGGTTCACCATGATGTGGAGTTTACTCAACATACACACATTGCCAACATACGGGCTGACAGGTTCAGTGAAGACATCTCCACACCCTCCCCCCCACATGAAGAGATGTCTGTACCGGCGGTTTGTGGTCCCCGAATGTTCTGTGACGCATGGATGGAACATGCTCTCTCCAGGGTAGTGAACATAGCATCCATGTGACCAGCTGGTGACCCGACTGTGTACTCCATGATCTCATTGAGGAATTAGACCCACAGTTAGGACAGCTGTTCATTTCTAGCCTCACCTCGGGTAACGTACCCGGGTTGTGTTGCACGGCGACTGTAGTCCCACGTCACAGGGCCAATCCCTCCACTGACCCTGGTTATTACTGTCCCATTACCATGAGGAGACCTATCTGCAAAGACATGGGAAGGGATCATACTGCGGCCCATAGATGAAGGCATAGGGGACCTGCATACTTTGCATCCATCCCGGTTTGGCTTGGTCAGGGGCGGTTCATGCGTTTAAAGCATGGTTGACGTTTTCGGGACAGTCACCGAGGCCATTGATGGGGCCTTGCAGTCCATACAGCCTACCTGGCAAAGGCCTTCAACACAATACCCTCCTCGGGTATCATTGATAAACCCATCGGTTTGGATGTGAACACGTACATCGCAGGATGGGTTGTAAACTGGCTATGTGACACGGCCCACGCGGTCATAGTTGCTGGCAGCATGTCGGACCTACTGCCTGTCGCAGGCGGTGTCCCACGGGGCTCTGCCCTGGGTCCACTCCTCTTCTACATCTACATTTCCACAGTACAGGCACACACAGGGGTGATATGGGCGACATTGTTTGTAGATGACTGCGAACCGGGTGCCATAGTGGGACGGACATCTGACACAGATATCCTTCAAAGGCCTCCCAGATATGCATATCTGCTGTCAGGACATGGCCTACAGCTAAATGCAAGGTAATGCAAAATCATACCCGTCGAGGAGAACGAGGTCACCCTGTCCGGCATATGGGTGGCAGTCCACTGAGCGCTGGGTATTACCAGGGATCAGGGGACACAGGTTGTCGGTCACCATTCGCTCAACACACACGCTGCTATCGTGGTTCGGTAGGACTTCTACATTGCCCACCTGTTTGTGCAGGATTCACATCTAGATCAGGGTAGGTCATTGTCTCCTTGTACTCATTACGTGTTACACCTATGATTGAGTACATTGCCCCATTCGGAGGGTATCTGACCCGACACCTACAGCAGCTGGGAAGGCCTCATAGGTTAATTGTCATACAGATGCAGGGTGTCAGGGATTTGTGTAATGCTGGCCCACTGTTAGGACCCCTGCTCCATTCGGTCACATACCTCTTGTTCGGTGTTGACCTGTGCCTGACATACGAGGCCATGTCGACCCATATGTCATGTCTATGCTTCACCTACTGTATCTACATCCCTCGGAACCACAAGGGCAGGTGACGTGAACCTTGACGCGGTCATTCATAGGATGTGTTGGAGTGACACATATGTCACCCAGACACTCACTATGCTGTGGATCTACATCACAGTACATGTGAGGCAGAGATCCTTGCTAGCCTTGTTCGACGGCGATCTTGTCCGTTGGATGGGGGATTGCAGATATACCCCAGGGATTACATCATTATCACTGCTTGACAGAGATACGGCAATATCATAGGCATTTTATCTCCGGACTGGAAGATTGGCAAAGGAATCCTAACTATGGACTAGGGTTATGGCTGACCTTGGGTAGATAGCCTACCCTGTACCTATGGACCTATGAACCTATGTTTATAGTTTGTCCCATTTACACTTGTCTATCCCCTATCCTCTTTCTCATGTGTATATTTCTGTGGCACATGATTGTCCTCTGTATTACCTGCAGGTATGCTGTCTACAGTGCACATACGTCACGGTTGATTACAGTGTATCTGTGTCCCTACCACTGTGATACTGAGGACTACCACACATCCTTCACAACATTACATGCATATGTCCATTCTATTATTCTTTGGCCTATGGGGGGGGTGTTAAGGCAACGGTTACATGTGTCCCTGTTTGTGCGCGCGTCATGGTGGTCTTTGACCAGCCTCCGTTGCGGTCGTGGGATGGACGGTAGTGTTGCTGTGTGTTTGGCATGTGTTTTCATTGCCGGTACATCTGTGGGAGGTGTGGTTGGCACATGTTCCTCTTTGCAGGGAGCCCCATCCTGGGGTTTTGTGTCATGCATCTACACTTGGCACGTGCCATATGTCCTGTGCTATTCCCACAGTCGTGTATGCCTTCATGCATTACTACTGCGTGTTACTGGCTGTTTGTATGTGGTACACATGGCGATTGTGGTGGTTGGCTTGGCCTATTCCCATGCTATGACATACACATCTGTCAATTTAGTTGTTAAAATCAGACTGTAACACTCATTAGGCTTTTCAAAATGACAGTCAATAACACAGGAAGCTCAGTTTCACGACGTTTTAATACTGTACACCAGGAGGCAAATAACTATGCAGTACAAGTATAGAGTTTTATCTGACTCTATACAGGAAGCAGCTTTATGTGTATTGTGTTTACAATCAGCTTTTGCCCACCTTAATGACGTGGTCAGTCACAGGGCATTTACATCACTATAATCCACAATATTCTATTCATACAACGGTGCTAAGGTAATGCTTATTAAATGTTTTCCCATGAGAATAGCACAGCCTTGCAAGGCACCTGGTCAATTAGAATGTCCTTCTGTAAATGTTGCTCTGTCAAGGTTCCAAGCCTGTTCGGATACAATAGTCAGTTCATTTCCTACTAGGTTCCTTTGTCTCTCTGGTGAGCAGCTGTACTCTATCTTCGATAGAGCTCACAAGGCCATCCTCCTCAGTGGAAGGAAGAAAGATATACATGTACATACATTTATTATTCTCTAACCCAGCGGATAATTATTGCTGAATGACATACGCCTGCTGAACTGGTTACTGCCAGGGTCAGAGTTCAATCATACTGCAGCTACGCTTCAGGCAATTACATGCATGATAAGTTCTACTGCCATATTGTAAAATAGAATAAAATGCATTATACACTATTTGCTTCTAAACTAGCACGTCATATATGTTTAGATATATCTTTTTCTAACATTCTCCCTCCTTCTAATGCTTTTATTCTATCCAGAAACATATACAACATTATTTCATTCCCTAGCTTCTCTGGAACTTTTAACTAGGCAAATCATTTGTTTTACATTTCAGAAAGAATTTCATTTGGTATTAACAAATTCCACTCCAGGTCTTGATACATAGTCTCGGTTACAGATACGTCAGCAGAGTCCCTAACTAATCCTTTCATACAAGGTATCCCGCAACAGACACATGCTCCCAATATGAGCAAAACAACACAAATGGCAATCAAGATATTCATTATGAGTGAACCCCATCCACCAAATGGTTTCTGGAAATAGTTCGTCAGTGGGTTTGGGCCTGGTTCCGCCATGGCTGATACCTGCTGTATTACCTCTAGGTGGTCGTTGATATCGCGGCTTATTATGTGGTATATACGCGACAGCAGTCTTCTTTGATAAGCGCCAAGACGCACCACCTCGCCGCCAGGGTGCAGTCAAGAGCCATTACATTTTGTAGCACAACAGTTCTCATTGCATTCAGTTCATCAGTCACATGTTCGAGAGCGGAAAAGTCGCATTGCTCATTACTTCGAGAGGTTTTGACAACTTCCTCAGTTCCATGATTGATTTCACTGCTCCATAAGCTGGGATTATTCCAGCCCAGGATATAACACTGTCACTGAAGTCCATAGGAGTCAATTTTCCTTTATCTCTTACGGAAGAATGATCTTTCCAAACAGCTTCGATGTCACCCACTGGATTAGTAGGTTTCTCGACTGAGTTCCCAGTTCTTCGAGCTATATCTCTTACATTTCGTATCGCATCAGAGGCAATTCTGCAGTATGTCTTATGGCTGGAACCAGATAACCCAAAAAACAACTGCCGGACCAATTCTCAGGTAACCATTGATATTCTTTTTTCCCCACAAACAAAATAACAATATTCTACTTTACTACTGATGCGGGTTAACTCTGCATGTAACATTTTCCTGTCTATAACAGACAACTGTTTATACAATTCAGGATGTTTCTGCACATCTTTCCACGTTGTTCTCATTAAGCTTAAATACCAATCATAAATCGTGCTACAACTACTACTGTGATCTTTGGCTTTTATATGACATTTGTAAGACACAGTTATGTTACAATTACTCCCACCAACTTGGACTGCATCATGTTTATAAAAACAAACAATTCCTTTTTGTGTAGCAGGTAAGTACAGTGCCACTTTGTCCTGTGATCTCACAAAACCTGTATCAAAAGGTAGATATTCACAAGTCTCAATTTATCCCCGCGGGGACAGCAGACATCAAAAGTCCTCCATATGCTGTAGGTATGGCAGTACAAACCCAGCAATTTGAAATGTTCATAGTCTCTACGTGCACACGCTTCATGGCTAGGTATGTGTTGAGGTTTGGATGCCAATCTGTGGCCAGTTCATCACGTTTCATTATTTGTATCTGTGTAGTTATATGCAGGAAAGATCCCAGCAAAAGAAAAGTCACCACAAACATGGTTAATAGGTGTATGATCAGTAGGACAGTAAACCAATGTCTTTGGGGTTGCTTTGTATTGTTATACACTCTGCCCCTGGTCATTCTGTCTCTATGGTATATCGGCTACGACATGTAAATCAGACTGGATATTCTTTACCGGTTTGCAAGGGGTCAGGTGAACCCAGGACGACCTCTCCGCAACCTTTACTGCAGTAGGCGTTGCCAACAGTACCTGGTACGGACCTTCCCACGTTGGACTCATCCGGTTACTTGTTTGGATAACATTTAACCACACCCAGGATCCTGGAGTCAGCTCTGCGTCCGGCTTCGTTTGTTCTTTATCTGAAAAAGAGTTTAACTGCAAAACAGTGTTATTGGTTAACAATCCTCTCATGTAACTGGCTAATGAGCCATCGACCTCCAGCTCTGCAGGCATGAGAGCTTTCCACTGTGGCACATAATATGCCATTCCAAATACTACTTCAAAGGGGGTCAAACCCTTTACATTTGGAACTGTTGTCATGCTCAGCAATGCTAGAGGTAGACAGCACATCCAATTCATCTGGGTGTCACTCATCAACCTCCTCAACTTATTTCTCGAAATCCCATTGTACCTCTCCACCAGTCATGCTGACTGTGGGTGGTACGTGCAACGATTCTTCAAGGAAATCCCAAAGAATCACCCAGGTTGCTGGATTGTCTGGTTCACAAAATGTGTTCTATTGTCACTGTAGCTTCTTTCTGGTATGCCAGATCTAGGGATACTTTATTTTACTGGGGCCTTTGCCGCTGTTGCTGCATCCGGATTCCTGGTTGGAAATGCTTCTACCCATTTTGAAAACATATCTATAATCACTAAACAGTATTTCTTCCCTTCACATTTATTCAGCTCTATAAACCCATACAAATAGTATGGAACGGATATGGTGGTGTAGGGAAACCCTCACTTCGGTTGGAATGCTCCCTGTGCATGATGTTTACTGCAAATATGACACGCTGCACAAAATGTTTGTATGTGGTTCCTAATTCCGTATGTTTGGAATATTCTGTTAACCAACTATACCATCCCCCCTGTTGAGACATGGCTCTGCCCATGGCTCAACAAAGCCGCATATCTAAATAAATTATACGTTGGCTTTCTCACTTTGGAGATGTACAGTCCGTCTTCAAGGAATGCTCCTCGTCTTACCCACGTCTGCTTTTCTGCTTTCGTAGTTGATGTTTGCATTGTTTCTAACATTTCTAAATCTAGAATCTCTGAGGATTGTCATTCCTCATTCAAAAAGTAAGTTTCTGAGTGTGAGGCTGCTTGTTTTGCAGCTGCATCAGCTCGTGCCTTACCTTTCGTAATCTAACCCTGTTGCTTTGTATGAGCTGCACATTTACAATTAGCTACTTTAGTAGGTAACTGAATGGAATCTAATAAATTCAAGATCAATTGCGCATGATTAATCGGTTTACCAGTGGATGTTATCATTCCCCTATTCTTCCACTGCTGCGCATAAACATGCACTGTAGAGACAGCATACTGACTATCGGTATATATGTCCACACATCTGTTTTTCGCTAGAGTGCAAGCACGTGTTAAAGCTATCAATTCTGCTGCTTGAGCAGACAAGTTATGCTGCAGGGGTTGGGCTTCTACAATCTCAATATCAGTAACTACTGCATAACCTACTTGATTCTTTCCTGTAGGACCCTTTCTACATGATCCGTACACATAAACTGTCACCTCTGCATCATCTAAGGGTATATCAGTAATATCCTGTCTGGGTAAAGTTATTTGCTCCATTTCCTGTAGGCAACTGTGTGGTGTGCCATACACAGGTGTCGGACGTGACGTTGATGGGTTTAATGTTGTACAACGTTCAATCACCATATGAGGTTGACACAGGAGTATGGTCAAACAAGAAAGATGTCTAGCACGGGTCAGGAATGCTATTTTCTCTTGCAGCTAAATTATCGCAACTGCATGAGGCACTCTCACAATGAGAGGGTGGAATAATACCATTGATGCCGAAGCCTGTACTGCCATGGCTGCTGCAACAACTGCCTGTACACAATGTGGCAATGACCATGCCACTGGGTCCAACTGCGATGAGTAGTAAGCTATGGGGCGTTGCTTACTTCCATGCTGTTGCATCATGAATGACGTAATATATCCCTGCTTACAATCTACAGTCTGAAACTTTCTCTTACCCTTTTTACCTGACTGTACTACAAAGACTTCTGCTCCGTCTTCAGCTGTGAAGACCTGCGTCTTCCTTTTCTTCTTACTGTTAAGATGTCTTTCAGCAAGCCTTGCATACTCCAGTACGGCTTGTAGCCTACTCGTTCGGTGATCTATCATATGCTTTGTAATATAGCTACCGATAGGGGCAATGCAAACTTTCGAAAATGCATTTTTCAACTGTTGTTCATATGCACTATCGTTTTTCAGATTTGCAGGAATAGGCATGCCACTATGGTTATTGAAACATTCCAATAATCTACCATAGTATGCATCTACAGTTTCATTATCTTGTTGTATGCACTGATTAATACAGGTCCAATCTGCTCTAGGTTTCCAATTTTCGGTAATTCGGTCCATAAGACCCTTCAACGTGGTGTCTACTTCTGTGTCACTATGTGGGAGTGGTTTAAGTTGCGCGTCACGAGCATTCCGGATGACACAAAACATGTGCCAGTCTGGGCCTATTATTTGTCTAATCTACTTCTTCCCCATTTAAGTGGTAACTCATTCACATACCTTGTAAATGTTGTATAAACTTTTCATGATTACTTTGTGGATGGGGAATTCCCTCTGTAACTTTCCGGATACCTTCCGGTGTCCACGGTCTATACACTAGGGGAGTTGGGTCCTGGCCTTCCTGTCCTGCCTGAGGGTTCGGTACGTCAATTAATTGACAGATTTCCTCACTCTGTTCTACTGACTCTCTTCTTAGTTGGGTGTCCCTAGGTGTTTTACGTGTTCGGGATCTAGTTTCAATAGCTTCTCCTACAAATGGTTGTTGTGATACCTCTGTTGCCACAGGATAACGTGGGGGGGACTAGCCTGCCCTCCCGCTTCATATCCTGGATGTGGTATCGGAGGGTGGAGGGAGGGGCCGCTACTACTGTATTATTATCTTCTTTGTTCACGTATGATGCTTTCGCATTTTTAGTCTTCTGTTCCCTTCGGTTCACTACCTCAATCCACCTATGTGCTTGAGGGATACCCAAATGTCACTGTTTCTTCGCCTGAACATCTTAGGGTTGCCACCTTTTCAAATGCCCAAAGTGGGACATTTTTGGTAGGAACGTCAGATTTTGCAGGGCAAAACATACCCACGGCCAGTACAAAGGGCAGAAATTCACTTTTTGCCAGAATAGAAACTTATTCTTGTATCATTTGAGTTGCTTATTCTGTTTATTATAATATTTTGGTGTTTCAGATACAAAATAACTGTTTTATGCAACTATTAAAGGAAATATAGGAAATATTTTTGTCCTAAGATATCAGGACATTTGCCATTTGTTCAGTTTTTTTGCAGGACACAACTGCCCAAAGAGGGACTGTCCCTTGCAAAGTGGGACAGGTGGTAACCCTAGAACATCTGCGTCACATTTTAAGTGATTCCAATGTTTCACTAACAATATTTTGTCTAATATACCATCAAAGTCATATTTATTACCCCATTTTGCAAAATATCTCACATTATCTGCTCTCTGCAATTGCATATACTTCGCATCATCCGTCAAAGGCGGATCTCACGATCTCTTAGTGCACTAATTTCCCATGTCTTCTAAACGATTGTTATGTGACCCTTCTCTCATACCACGTGGTATCTCCTTCCCTGTATCCACTGTAGTGTCTACAATGACTGTTTACTCTGCTCTGTGTTCCCCTGATCTATGTCCAAATGTAAAACTACTTGAATCGGTCTTCGACCTGCTATCACAAATGTTAACAAAAACACAATGTAGCCTGGTCCCTGATCTACAACAGAGACAAAGAGGCAAACTCTCCTTACCTGAGCCTCCCATTTATGACTGCACGTTTTCTTCTTGGGATCCAGTTTTCCGCTTTTCAGCCACAGATCAGACAGTGGACAGCCTCTTTACACACAACAATTCAGTCGGAGGTCTTTTCACTCAAGAAGAACCATTTAGGCAACTTCTCCTGCGCAGATTTCTTACCACCCATGCACTCTGACCTGCAGCTTACCAAGGGAATTCCGGCTAAGAAGGACCACAATGTCAAATAAGTTGTTAAAATCAGACTGTAGAAATCAGTAGGCTTTTCTAAATGACAGTCAATAACACAGGAAGCTCAGGTTCACAACGTTTTAGTAGTGTACACCGAGGCAAAAACTATACAGTACAAGTATAAGAGTTTTGTCTGACTCTATACAGGAAGCAATTTGTTTATATAGTGTTTACAATCAGCTTTTGCCCACCTTACTGACGTGGTCAGTCACAGGGCATTTCCATCACTATGGTCCGCAATATTCTATTCATACGAGGGTGCTGAGGTAATGCTTTTAAAATGTTTTCCCATGAGAATAACACAGCCTTGCAAGGCACCTGGTCAATTACAGTGTCCTTCTGTAATTGTTGCTCTTCAAGGACCCTGGACTGTTCGGATACAATAGTCAGTTCATTTCTTAATACGTTCCTTTGTCTCTCTGGTAAGGAGTTGTACTCTATCTTCGATACAGCTCACAAGGCCATCCTCCTCAGTGGAAGGGAGGAAGATATACATGTACATACATTTATTTTACTCTAACCCAGCAGATAATTAATGCTGAAAGACATAAGCCTGCTGAACTGGTTACTGCCAGGGTCAGAGTTCAATCACACTGCAGCTAAGCTTCAGCCAATTACATGCAAGATCATTTCTACTGCCATATTGTAAAGTAGAATACAATGCATTATATACTATTTTGCTTCTAAAATGGCATTTCATATGTGTTTCTATATATATTTTTCTAACAACATCCATCCGGCCATATGCATGTTATTCCGTCCTTTGCCTTGGCCGTGGGTGTTTGTCCGTCCGGCAACGCTACTCTCCACATGTGATGTCCCACCTTCCCCTTCTGTGCCTGTGGCACCCTGTTAGGACGTCCTGTTTGGTAGGCAGATGTTCCGCTATATGTGTTTGACATGTCTGCATAGCTAATCATCGGTATGGTAGTTGAACATCCCGACTTGTCCACATGTGTACAGTTATGTGCACTGTGGCGTGTGCAAGCCTATGGGGTTTGGGCGGGTCCATACCACATGCGGGATGTACACATTCTGCCGACACATTCACATGCAGCCATTTGCATATCTGTACCTGAGGTGGGTTGTTAACATGTGGGGTACATCTTTGCCCGCGTGGCACTGCCTAAGACAATACATCTTACCACATTTCAGGTATGCCCATTGTGTGTAGGTGTGTAGCTGCGCAAGGCTGCTAGCTGGGTTGGGTGCACGGTCGTACATGGGTGGGGGTTACATGCTATAATGGGGCTATTGTGTATTACATTTGCATGCATGGGTTCTGATTCTGGATATTACGCTTAGACATACGCCGTCCTGTGTATGCGACGAGCACGTTGCTGGGTTTGGTACATGTTGCTATGTACATGTTTGCCTGTGTTTAGGGTATCTTGGTTCATTCTTGTTGTTATGTCGACATGGCTACCCGGCTGTGTACTCTCACTACTGCTGGTGACCATTACGGTTGCCACCTTTTCCAATGCCCAAGGTGGGACATCTTTTGTGGAAACCTCGGATTTTGCAGGACAACACATACCCACAGCAAGTAGAGATGACAGAACTTCACTTTTTTTCCAAAATATACACTTATTCTCATAGCATTTGGGTTGCTTATTCTGTTTCTTATGCCATGTATGTGTTTCATATACAAAATATATGTTTTATGCTACTATTAAAGGTATATTGAGGGAATCTTTTTGTCCAGAAATCTCAGGTCATTTGCCATTTTTCGATTTTTGGCGGGACACAACTGTCAAATGAGGGACTGTCCATAGCAAAGTGGGACAATTGGTAACCCTGGTGACCATGCCCATGTCGCTACTCCTATGTCGCAGTGCACGCTGACATGCTGTGGTACACCTTCTCTGGGTATGCCCACTGACAGTGCATTGCGGGACGAACACGGTATTATGCGTATCCTTTGTTCCTTGGACGGGTACACTTAGGGCTTCGTGGGTTGTGTTTGTTTCTCCGTTTTGTTGGGACGGGTACTATGTTGCATACTCTGCGTGCGTTTCATTCTGCACGGGCCCTGGCTGGTGCCATTACTATTATGGGCGGCCTGTGGAAATCAGCACTTTAGGTTGCTCATCGCCTGCCGGCTTAGCCACGCCTCCGGACGCATCCTACTTGGGCTCGCTCACGTAACCTACGCACGTGTCTGTGGTTGCGGCGCGCACTCATTACTATGCATATGGCGCTACTACGCCGACTATCCACTGCACCGCCGGCGCAGGCCTTACACCGGCCTTGCGCCGAGCTTCATGAATCCCGGGGTACGATTGGTCATATCATATTATTGAAATTGAGATTGTGATAACAGATTTAAATAAAGCATTTGATACAAAATAGCATGAACTCTTATGGACAATTATGGAACAATATAACATTAGTTCGAAAATTAAGAGTGAATGTTGTTCTGCATGTAATAAAAATAAAGTAAGATTTCTAGTGAATGGATGGCTAAGCAAAGAAATATATATAAAGAATGGCAAGCATCAGGGATGTCCTATGATTGGTATATTATTTGCATATGAAAGGTGTTAATTGTATTACTAATGAAGGAATAAAATTCCAGTTATGTTTACTTATACAGATGATATATTGATTATGAGGGAAGTCTGGATGAAAGAAAATATATGTTATCTGCATCAATGTTTAAACATAATAGATATGACTTTAAATAAAGTAAAAATCGAAGGACTATGGCGATATAGTAAAGATAGGAAGAATATAATTTTTGATGGAAGGAAGCTCTGTGTTAGGAATAAGATTTGGGGTAAAAATGTAAGTGAGGAACAACAGAATAAGATAATAGATGAAATAAAGGAGCTTCATTGTTTTTGGAAAGCACAAGCTATCATTTAATAAAAAGGTTCATTTGATTAATTCAGTTATACTGGGAAAGAATGCATATTTAGCAAGTGCCTATATATTGTCAATCTATGAAAAAAATACTCCAAGTATTTTTTAATATGGGGTTTGTGACTGAATCCAGTTAAGAGAAGAGTCTTATATATGGCTAAGGAAGATAGAGGTTTAGTATTTATCAACCCAATTGTTTATGCTGCTTCTCTGAATATGTATAAAGTTTTGTTTTGGATAAATGATAAAATGAGAAGTTAGTAGTAAATATACTAAAGTACAAATATAAATGGTATTGAGATATGTTTAAAATTTTTCAAAAGAGGAAAAGAATGTAAAAATTGAGAAAATGTATTTATTTTATGGAAAATAAACAATTATGAAATTTAAAAAGTGAGGAAAGTTAGGTATAAAATATGATACAATATTATTATGTTAATCCTTGTGCTGGCCTAATGAATGCAAACATTAAAGATATAAAAGTAAGAAAACCATGGTGTAATAATCAAGTAGAATATCAAGATTTTTTTATGGAGAATAGTAATGAATAATTAACAGGAAAAGGAAAATGCCATATAAAAATGGTGAAACAGTTTGTGTATATTGTGGTAAAGACGAACCTAGAGAACATGTTTTCTTACAGTGTATAAGGACTGCAAAATTGTAGGAAAATTATGTGAAGAAAAGTTCTTTGAAACTATAAAGGATTAAGTGAAATAAATATGGGTATGATTCTGTATAGATATTATAGCCATACAATAAGGAATATATTAGTAAAAGAGATAAAAGATTATTTTATGCTGTGTGGACCATTTGGAATGAAATGACAAATGAAATCATGTTTAATGGTAAATGGAGACTAGCAGTAATTTAAGAAAAAAAATAGATGTTTTTCATGGATAAAGGAGTGGGGTTCAAATAAGGATAATAGGATAATGAAGATTAACAAAATGAAAAGTAAGACACTTATGACTGTATAACAATAACAGAAAGGAATGGAAAATTGTTCACTGTATAAATTGTAAATCTGTAAACATATAATTTTGTAAATAGTATTGTAAATAATTTTTTAAATAAAAAAACACTCTTTTGGTACTTGTGAGCAACAGAACAGAGGGTAGTTGCATTACAGCACAGAAAAGAATGGAGTCTACTGAACATATTTCTTTTCAAAACATGGTTCAAATTACTGAACTTGAAGGAAGGTTATTGAATGAAAAACTGCTTAAGTTGATGGAAGAAAATGAGCCTTCTACTTGAAAAGTTGCATCTTAGAGTCAATTGATCAGACTGCTGCAGAAGGAGAGGAGGCTTTCCTTCCTGTGTCAGAGGATAAAGGTCAGTGTTCAAGCTTTGTCTCAGTTTACACTACACTGGCTCCATCTGCAAGTGCAATGTTTGCTGCTTCTGGAAATAGCATTTTTCCAAGAACATATTCTTTGGTGGTTAAATCTACTCCTGCTACTGACTGTTCTGTTTCATAATGTACGAATGTAGGAAACTGCTTGTGGTATGAATATTTTCTAAAAACATGAAGTAATTAACAAGTATGTAATTTGGAACAATATTGTTTCTCCTCTTGGATTTACTACTAAAGACATTTGGGCCTTGATACATGTCGGTAAAGATTTTGCAATATGACTTTTGAGATATTTGCATTTGCTGAAGATTTCTTGATTAAATGTAATTTATATAACCTTTGCACTCATTGGGCCCAGTACAACATTGTGGGTTTACATATATAGTCAAAAAGATGTATTATTCTGTAATTTCTCCAAGACTTTTCGGTCACTAATACCATGATGGTAATGGACCCTATTCCTAAGTCAAAACATGATTAATGTTCATGAAATTAGTATTGTTTCAATCTTTGATGTTAACCAAAAGTGCTCTTCACAGCACCTGCAATGTTCCCAGAAATGACTCCTTCTACAATTCATACAGAGTTACATGTATCAATGACATATCTAAATATCTAAATACGACTTTAAATTCTTATTTATGAGAACCATTGCTCCTATTACTATTGGAACTGTTTGGGTATCCTTCTTCCACTGCTGATCTAGAGCTGGCTCAGATTCAGTCTCATTTTTGCACATTATGCCATTCTGTGAGTTGTTTCAGATTCAGTCTCACTTTTCTACATTATGTAATTCTGTTTTGGACATAAAAAGTATGATGGTAGGGAAGTATGGACAGGTGCTTAGGAAATCTGGGCAAAACTGAAAAAGTCTGCAACACAATTTGTGCACATTCCCAGTTTGCTTAATATCTCTGGTTATACACCCTTTGTGTATTATAAGGGACAACTAAAGATGCATTTTTATTATGGCTCTTATGAACATTTACTATAAACATGTCCTTAGAGAAAATGTGCTCAGTGTGGGGAGTTTGGACATACTATTCATAAAAATGAAACATTCTGTAGAAAATGCAAGAGTACAGAGCATTTTTGGTTTGACTGCTCCCAAATTAAATTGTTAGAAGAACAACAGCCTTTACCTGTTATAACTATGGTCCCATTATGTGTTGCATAAATTTCAGAGGCTAAGGTGGAAATGCATAATGTTGGGGGTAGGGAAAGTGGCATAGGTAAACAAATCACACACAGTACTAATGTTACAGGAGATGAAGGTGATACGAGTGGCTAGACAGACATGGATTGTATAGAAAATTAGTTTGGAGGCAACACTGGCGATATTTCTAATACAACTGGCTAAAGGGTTAAGAAAAGAAAATTAAGGAAGGGTAACAGTCTGCAAAAAAAAAAGGAAAGGGAAAATCAAACTAGGAACCTACCTAAATCCTTCCATCCTTCCCAACCTTACCTTCCATCTCTCAACTTATCTTTCACTCTCCACTCAACCATCTGCACAATTTACTCTTCCCATTATAAGTAGTTTTACTATTCTAAGCGATGCCGGGTCTATATTACATTATTGAAGTTTCAGAACTTCGAACACCATATGGTCGACACCATATGATGGAAGTACTGAAACTTCAAAAATATAAAAAAAAATAAAAATAAAAAAAAATGTAACTACTGTAAAAAGGGAGGCAAGCCCCCCTGCGCCCCCCACACCCCCTCCTCGCTACTTAAATATACCAACTTCGAGATCGCACTTTAATGGAGTTAAGCGCAGGAAAGGGGTTTCCCTTCCCTATGCTGTAGCGCAATCTCAGAGTTGTTATATTTAAGTAGCGGGGGGTGTGGGGGGGTGCAGGGGGGCTTGCCCCCCTGCTTAAACACTTTCAGTTTACTTTCCATTGTTGTTTTTTTTTTACATTGTTCGATGTTTTGCAACTTCGATCACTAGTGGTCGATGTCTAGTGATTCCAAGTTGTAAAACTTGGACAATGTAATATAGACCCATGATGCCACATCTCAGCTTACAATGCATCTACATACTGTGAAATTCTTGTGTAATATTCTATTTTTAACTGCTACGGAATCTCTTAGTGGTCTTTAACCCACACCTCTTCTATCCTCTGTTTACCTAGACTTAGTTGTAAATATATACTGTACACAGTCAAAGACGGTACTTTCATCCAATTGTAAACTTTAAAACTGTATTGTCTATCCTATATTATGCTTGTTTTTGATTTTTCGCTACAACTACCATGTATAACTCAGATTATATGTTTATATATGTAATTACCATGGAGCGTTTCTCCTCGGGTCTCCACTGATGATGGGTTTCTGGCTCAGTTGAACTAACCCGGTTAACAAATGTCAAATAAATAAATAAATAAAACTATATATATATATATATATATATATATATATATATATATATAAATTTTAATGTTAACAGTATAATTCATTAAAAAAGGTCAAACTGGAAAGTTATAAGATTATTCATGTAGGTATTTGCTGTATTTTTGATGTATGTTTGTTGACTCCTACTCAACAACATGAGGCACAGGTATTGTGGGGTCATAAAATTGTTTGATCCTTCAGCTAAGAATTATGCAGTGGTATTGCCATACTATATAAAAATAGTTTAACATTGTAAGATTCAGTTATTCCTATTCTTGGTAGATTTCTTATATGTGATTTTACAGGCCCTTTTGGTCTTATCCATTTTATTGCTGTATATGCACCATCTGACTTGAAAAAATTGCGAACAATTGTTTTTTATGTTAAAACCATATGTGCCTGACTCCCTGTCTCTATGAATATTGTTTTAGTGGAAAATTTTAACTAGCACCTTAGAAAACCACAAGGAAAGATTAACAAGGACATTACAATCTTCAGAGATGTTATTTCACGTGGTCAATTAACACTGAACCCTAGTTTAGGGCCTATTTACACTAGAGGGGCACTGGCCACAGAAAGACTATTTTGCATATTCCCCTGCATTCATTTTACAATATTTCAAAAAAAAAAAAAAAAAATCCCCCCAGGATGAATATTCCATCCCTGGAAAATATCCTATCCTGGTTCTCCCACAACATATCACATGAAACCCTCATCCTCGGCAATGTCAAAATTGACTAGTCCAAACTTACAACTGACTCTCCACAACTTAGTATCAACTTACAGGGATTATACCAACTGATAACATCCTCCACCTGCCTGTACAATACCTCTTCTTCCAACTCTATTATCGACTGGAACCTCACTAACTTCCCTAACCTCTATCACAGTCCAACTACCTCACCAAACTCCTTAAGTGACCATCTCCCTACCTCCATCCTGCAACACTCTGCCTAACTACCCAAACCACAATCATACAAAGACTGCCATAAACTCTCCAACTTTAATGCCACCTAATTTAATTAAATTCTGTCTTCTATGGACTGGTCCATCCTCAAGCAGATCCTTCTCGATGAAGCAGTGATTAAATTTAATCAAATTTTCCTAGACACCCTTAACTCCCTTGCCCCCTACAGGAGAATTAGAATCAAATCTAATTTTGCTCCCTGGCTATCTAGGGAAACTAGATCCCTTATGCACAAACGTGATAGTACTTGGAGAGCCTGGACTAAAACCAAAGAACCTCCCCTGTTACAAAACTATAAAGAACTTCGGAACCTGGTCAAAAAACAAATCAATAAGGACAAAAAATTCTACTATAACTCTCTCCAAATCAATAGCAAATACAATCCATGTAAATTCTGGACTACTCTAAATAAAATTCTCTGGCCAGGTTGCCCTTCCGATCCCTCCTCTTTCCCAAATAACACCCATCTAGAAACTGGTACCCTCCTCAAAAGACACTTCATTGATACAGTCCAAAAACTCACACCCTCCACTTCCAACACAAATACTCCCTCTACCCCTCCCAACGCTCTTAACAAAAACCTTTTCACCTTTAAACCTGTTCCTACTTCCTATGTTAAATCACTTCTGTTGAAGCTTAAACCTTGCTCTCCCTCCTCTGACAATATCCCACCTACCTTCCTCAAACTAACCGCTGAATCCATAGCTTATCCAGTATCCCTGTTAATCAATAGATCTATTCAGGAAGCAACAGTGCCAGTCATTTGGAAATCCTTCTTCACCACCACCCCCGCATAAAAGGGGGAACTCAATTGACCCATCTAACTTTAGACCAATTGCCATCCTCTCCCCTCTCTCTAAAATACTCAAAAAATGCATTCATTCACAGCTTCTAAACTATCTCCTCCAGGAAAACCTTCTTACACCCACTCAGCATGGCTTCCAGCCTAACCACAGCACAGCTACTGCCCTCCTATCATTTACACATACTGTCGCTGATGCCCATGATAACAACCAACTCATATCCTGTCTTTCCTTGTCCTCTCCAAAGCTTTCAACACTGTCTCTCACCCTATACTTCTATCTAAACTTGCCAGCCTCAATCTATTTGCTACCTCCTTGTTCTCTAGCTACCTCTCTCATAAGCAATAATCTGTCAGATGTTTTTTCTCCTGCTCACCCTACCTTCCAGTCACATCCGGTGTACCCTAAGGTTCCATCTTGGATCCCCTCTTGTTCAAAATATTCACGAATGAAATTCATACATCCTGCAAACAATCTTCCCTAATTCAATATGCTGATGACTCAACTCTCATCTCCATTTCCAGCAATATATCTGAACTCCATAATCTTACCCAATATGCCTTTCTATCCATTGAAAAGTGGCTGTCTGATAATCTACTCATCCTAAACCCCCCCAACTCTTGCTTTTCCTCCATCATTCTCTCTCTCACTATAAATCTACCTTTGTCATCACATCCTCCAATAACACTATCATACAACCAGAATCCCACACAAAGCTCCTAGATGCCATCATTGATGATGAACTTAAATTTAACTTACATATCCTCCAATGTACTAAAAAAACTCACCAAAACTAGGCTTGCTTTATTACAACAGAAAAATTGTAACTCCTAACGCTAGACTCTCCCTTGCACAAGCTTTTCTCCTCCCCTTCCTTCTCTATGCCACCCCAGTCCTAACTAACATTCAGTCTACAACCCTGGCCAAACTTCAGCAAACATATCACAAAATAGCAAGATTTGTTACCAACTCCCCTTATAAGTCACACCATGGCCTTGCACTCAACTCTCTCCAATGGCTTGAACTCCCATAACAACTTCTTCTATCACAATTTCAAATTATACACTCCATATTATACAAACCATTCTCCTGCCCTTCTCTCTCCTTCCTAGTACCACCTATACTCCCACTTGTACCCTCCACACCTCAAACCAGCAACTCCTAAATATTTACCAACCTAAGAAAGCTATTGGTAAACTACTATATAAATCCTCGGTAGCCCAAGCCTGGAATAAACTTCCAACACACATACGTTCCATTACCCACCCTATACACTTTAAAAAAGAACTGAGAATTCACCTACTAAACACCAAGACTTGCACCTGTCATGACCCTACCTGATTCTACTGCACTCCTACATTTTACTCTATTTTACATGATTCTATTTTCCCTCCTGTTCCTCACACAACTTACTCTTCCTCCTCCTACCCCTTCTCACCTTACACTTGCATTTCATCCTTCTCACATTACACTGTACTTTTCCTAAACACTGCCTCCTTAAGACATACTACTCCACTGCATTATTGATTGTATATACAGCTTTGAAAGCTCTATTGCTGAACATACCTTTACTAAAAAAAAATTAACTTTGTTTACATTACTACTCATTATTATTGTGTATATATCTCTTGATCTTATGTGCTTTAATTATTTCTGTATCTTGGACTGTGAATTTTATGTATTGTAAACTGTTGGTAACTGGAGCTTTTATCCTCGGGTCTCCACTAAAAATGGGCTTGTAGCCCAGCAGGACTAACCCGGTTAACAAATGTCAATAAATAAATAAATAAAAACTAAATTTTCATTATCAAACCATGCAGCCTTGATATTTTCTTTATTTGAGAATAAATCATGCATAAATGTAGACAAGGGAGTTAAAACGCTTACTGGATGTTTGTTAGTCACAACTTTTATTGAATCTGGAAAGTATAATATTTTGGTATCAGCACTGTAGACTAATTAACTGTTGCACCACATGGACTGAATGGTGGCTTATTTACAAAACTAAATATCTGAGTACCCTTACCATCATTTATTTCTTATGTCGATGATTTAAACATTATTTCTAATAATGAAAAAGATTTACTGTCATTATTTCAAACTGTAGACCATACCATGAGTAACATAGGACTGTCATTTATATTGCAAAGTGTAAAGCTTTTGAAACATCTTCCCTTTTTACTAACATCTCCTTTCACACAGCGTACAGGTATCAGGTATATATACCACATGACTGGGAGGCGTTACTAAATATGGTCAACAATATTGTTAACAGTTGGAAATTGTTTACCTTGTCCTACCAGACTATACTTGTTACATTCTATTATTGTTGGTAAACTTATCTATGAGGGTAATGTGGATCCCTTTTCTTATGTATAACCCTGCTGTGTTTCTTGATTCTTTGCGTTTATATTGGGTATTACTGAAAGTCTCATTTAAAGAAACTGATATAATAGGGAGGATCCATCAGAATAGAAAATATATTATGGATGTGATATTTTACTATATGGATTTCTGTCTTGATAAAAAAAAACAAAATTGTTGGAAACTATATTACTTAACAATATCATTCAAGATGTGTTAAATGGAAAATCTCTACACAGACTCTTTCACCATATAAATAATTATGGTACGAGTTCATAATGAATTATTTTTACTAACAGACTATAGACCACTCACACCAGCACTGTCTTGTAAACAATCGTGGAACATCAGCTTAGATTTTCTGGAATATATGAAATACAAGACTATGTCTGGAGACTGATACTCGGTAAACTAGCAGTTAAAAGTTTAATGAAATATAAAATTAAAGACCATAGACTTTGTCATTTATGTCATTGTGAGGAAACCATGGAACATGCTCCTATTTCTTGTGAGAAGATACAAAGATTATTTAATGCTGTTATATTTGCTTTTTCATTGACCAACTTTAAACTGTATCCTTAGAAATACTGATATATGTTAAATTTCCTAACATGTATACAAACTCTCTCTCTAATACCCTAACGAACAAGAACAATAGTCCATCCTTATGCTGCAGTAGTAGCAACCCATTTACTTGGCACGGGAATAGAAACCACAACCTTCTGTGCTAAAGTTAAATGTGCTACCTGTTGTTCGACTGACAGGACAGAGTTGTCTGATAACCTCATTTTCTCTGAGGCCATCATGTCTGCAAGATTACTAGCCTAGCTAACCCAAATCCTTGTTAAGGAATGAAAATAAGGGATGTGTAAGAGGAAAACATGTATGTGTTGCCTGTGGCATTTCTGAAATTCCTATATCTGTACTTATTCAGCTGTGTGTAACATGGCAGTCAGTAAGGCAGTCTGCCAGTGAAGATATAAATGGATTTAAATCATAAAAAATAAAGAAAACTGCTCAGGGGCAAAACCATGCAGAAAATAGCAAGCAGCATACAATGAGTCTCTTCAGACCAAAGTCATATAAATCACACCAAACAGCATACAACAAGGCTCTTCAGACCAGGAATATAAGAATAATCCAATCAAATGAAGCAAAATGCTGTTAGCTTCTTTAAAACCAAATCTTTTATTAGCAGATATCTGGTAAGCGCTTTCGTCAAAGTGGCTTCTTCAAACCATAAGAGTATAAAGCGGTTCAAGACACACCTTATATACATTCAAGTACACCTTCAATTACTAATTAAGCCTAATGATGACATCATAATTAAAGCATATACATTTAAAGTGAACAATAAAATAGTATTACAATACACCTATACAAGGAGTAAAGATAAAATATTAAAAACATTATTACTGCATAACAATGGACATCACTTAAGCATCCTAAAGATATTATATAAATAATATCTTTAATTAATCCATCAATAAGACAATGTATTATAAAAAATAAAAAAATGTTTAAAAAACTATTTAAAATGAAACCTTCTGTTTTTAAGAGCTGGTCTTAAAGGGACCTTATCATTAAGACCTTGGTGAATATGTGCTTGCAGTCTGATAACCCAGTTAGTTTCATTTCTTTCGGTATAATTCCTTAGGTCCCCTCCCCTCAAACTAGGTGTATTAATGTATAAAACTAAAAACTTAAAAGTATGTGAATTGCTGGTTTCTAAAACATGTTTAGACACAGCACTGGTGTTTGACCGAATACGGATCTGATATAACTGCTCCCTCACCCTGTCCTTAAGGCTTCTATCGGTTTTACCGACATAGAAGGCAGGGCAAGAAGAGTATAAAGCGAGATAAACTACATGTTCCGTATCACAACTAGCAGTGACATCAAAGCTAAAAAATTGAGATGTATTGGGATGTATAAACATGTTCAGTTCACATATAAATGTGCAAAAATTACACTTATTACATGGTTTGGTGCCTAAATTACTTCTATTTTCATGGAATGAAGTAGCATTAGTATAACATAAGAGTCTATGTAGATTATTCTTGTTTTTAAATAAAAAGTGTGGGTATTCACCCACAATTTCCCTAATATTAGGGTCAACTGTTAAAACATTCCAATGCTTACACAAGATATCTCTTATTTGGTAGAAATCATGTGTGTAGAATGAGATTTTTTGTGTTGGTGGCATTGCTTTCTGTAGGATTATATTCATTGCCCTGCTCTGAAAAATAAGAGCATGCCCTATCTAATCTAAAGTTCTCTATACACTGAAAACCTATAGAAACTTCATCTTCTTTGTATTTCCTTGTTAATAATCTTTTGTGGAGGGTTATCAATTCCGTCTCAAAACTACCTGGCATAGGATTTAACCTAGATGCCCGGATTGCCTGACCTTTAATAATATTGGTAAAGACATATCTAGGATGCATACTTTCCCTGTGTAATAATGTATTTTTATAGCAAGGTTTTCTGTATACACCTGTGTTAAGTTTACCATTGCTAAGGCATTCAATATGAACATCCAAGAAGGGGATACTACAAGTTGAGACTGTCAAAGTAAATTTCAAAAAACTAGTAAATGAACTGATTTCTTCAAAGAAACTATTCAACTCATCCTCACTACCATTCCAAAGAAGAAACAAATTATCCACAAAACGTCTATAAAATATGCCATGTTTCTTGTAAGAGGGTGAAGGAAAACACTTCTGCTTTTCCCACATAGCCATGACTAAGTTGGCGTAACTATTGGCACAAGATGTGCCCATAGCTACGCCATCCTTTTGAAGGAACAATTCATCATTAAAAAATAAAATATTGTTTTCTAACACTGTCTCTAATAACAGGCAGATCAAGTTCATCTTGGTGGCTACCATATCAGTGTAGTGCGACAAGTACTGCTGAATACTAACTATACCTAGTTGGTTAGGAATATTAGTAAAAAGAGATTTAACATCCATTGTAACAAGCAGGTAAGGGAGACTATCAAGAAGATTTGTGGTTTCCTTATACAGGTCCAACAAAAACTGTTTGGAATCCCTTAGAATAAATGGATTTAGATCTACTACTGGTCTTAGCATTTTTTCTACAAACACTGACAGGGGTTCGGTAACCCAATCTCTGCCTGCTACAATGGGTCTCATTGGTGGATGTATGGGATCTTTATGTACTTTGGGTAATTCTTGTATAGCTGGAATCAATGGATTTTCAACCCATAGAAAATTGTACATTTCAGATGTAATTGTACCACTTCTATTCAGGTCATTATTATACACCCTAAGAACATGTTCTTCTACAACATGCAAGACTACAGGTATATAAAAAGTAGAGTCACTCAGCATTTCCTTCATATAACTATTATATACTTCTCTGCCTAACACTACTACTGGGCCACCTTTATCAGCTGGTCTGACTGAAATGTTTCTATCGTTCTTAAGATTATTTAGTGCCTTTTTCTGTCTAAAAGTTAAATTACCCTTCTTGGAATAAACAAGATTTCTTTGATGTAGAGTAGATATCCTCTTCAACCATTTTGCAAAAGGCATCCACTAATGGATGCATCCTAGGAATAAATACACTAGGTTTACGAAATTGTACAACTCGTGTATCGCTGGCACCATTATTAAAAAGCAATTTTAACTGCAAATTACGAGCAAACAATTTAATATCTAAAATGGTGTCTATCATGTTACTATTGGTAGTAGGTATGAACAAAAGTCCTTTGTTTAGGACTTCTAACTCATACCTGTCTAAAGGTCTATGCGAAAGATTCAATACTAAGTTATTGTCACTTTCTCCCACATTTTCTTCAAAGTGGGTTCTTTCAACTCTCCTCCCAGGGCTTTCCTTTTCGCCTTCCCCTGCTCATAGAGCGACTTCTTCCTCTGTTGTGTATATTGGAAATTGGGAAAGGGGTAGGGTGTTCTACAATCCTAGGTTATCCTAAGTATCATCACGGACTGTGCATGCACAGTTGTAATTCTAATGTGAGACCTGTACCTGTCATGCTGACGGATGTGTATGAATGTATTTGGATTCTGTTAGGTATAACTAAAATGGATGAAAGATGAACAGAATATGTTGGGGCTGATATACACATATGAAAGTAGTCAGTGATGAGAACTCCCAACAGTTTTGTACTTTGAAAATTGAGAACTAAAAAAAGGAATTAAATCTACACCGATGTACAGTTAAGGGGCGAGAGATAGTGGAGTGAAACAGAGGAACCAGTAGCATTGAAGAACCCACTTGTGGCTGGAAAGAAATCTATAATGGCAACAGAAGCAGTACTGATGTTATGGATATGTGCCAGGAAAGATCTGATTCTCTAATTTCATTTAATCCTAATGCCAAAGCCTTAAATAGCAAAATAATAATTGTGAAATCTGCTTTTCAAGAAATAGAACAGCACAACTATGCAACCTTGTTTTGGACTATTCATTCTACTTTACAACAACAAACAGATTTTGCTTAACAAAAATAATTATAAGGAAAGCTGAAGTGATGGATCTATTTTTTCTGAAGTGTGAGTCCCTGTCTGTCTGACCATCTCCAGGCAAATATTGCAAAAACATTTTATTTAAACTTTCCTAATGTCATTTTATTATCATAGAGGTGACTTGTTTAATAAATAAGGGTTTATAATAGCTAACCCACCTCTAATTCCCTCTCTTTCTCTTTTTATAACCTTAGCATTTTAGAGGAGGCTTTATGGTGTCCTCCTTTCCTTGGCAACTGAAGAAAGTGGAGTGATCATATCCACCATGGCCATAGTGAATTGTTTGGTGGTGAAAGGTATGTAAGGAATTTACTGATGAACATGAGTAAACACTGAGTAAGGGGATGATAAGATATAGGATCATAGGAGGGTACTAGGCTAATGGCCTTGGGGCCCTTACAAGACTAGCTAAGAGTTTATCTCCAAAAAAGAAAGCTCAGTCAGTAGCTGTTGCCCCTGTCAGTGAGGGACACAGATGGAACCCCTGGGTCAAATTTGTGGTTTCTCATCCACTCATCAAGGTTGTGCTTGAAGAGGGTCAGCGAGGTACTCTGTTTGACATGTATGGGAAGTCTATTCCAGAGATGGGGCAGCCTCTGGGAGACAAACCTGTCTCTTCAGCACGTTTTGTTGATGTTGCATATTAGATTTAGATCTTTCAAGCAGGTAATGCGTGAGGAGTTAGACTTGCGAATATTGAGCATCTCTAGTAGGGCAGGGTCAGATATTGCCTTGTAGGTGAGACACAAATCACCTCTGAGCAATCTGTAGGATACCAAGTAGAATGATAGTGATTTGAGTCTGTCTGCATAGGACAAGTGTTGGTGGCCTTGCATTCTCTTTGTGAGGTATTTCTGTGGCCTTTCCAGTTGGTGGAGGTGTTTGGAGAGGTACATACCAAACAGGCATTATACTCAATTATTGGCCTAATGAGGGAGGAGTACAGAGAGGTAATAACCTCCTTTTTTCTGGATGTAATCCCTTTACTTATGAGATGAACCAAGTAAAAGGAATTTTTGATCACTGCCGCTACATGATGGTCGAATGTGAGATTGTTGTCAACCTGCGTGTCCAGGTCTTTTACCACAGGTTGTGTGCTTAGGAGGTTGCCACTGATGTGGTAATCAGCAGGGGCTGTGCTTTTGCTGAATGGTATGATAAAACATTTTTTTGTGATTAACTTAAAGCCATGAATTTGGTACCAGTCATTTCTTGCTGTAAGACCCTCTTGCAGTATGTTAACATCATTTGGGGAGTCAATGACAGCACCCAACTTACAGTCATCTGCAAACTTGGTCAGCCACAGGCCTTTTGTCTTTTCCTGGACCTCTGAGAAGTAGATTCCAAACAATAGGGGTCCCAGGACAGATCCCTGGGGAACACCACTAATGACAGTTCTGCTGTTGGAGGTGGAGGTGCCAATTTTGACCGTGTGGGTCTATCGGTGAGCCAGTTGGCCACCCACCTGATGAGATACGGATTTATGCCACGTTGTGTTAGCTTTTCAATGATGCCCGAGTGGAGGATTGTATCAAAGGCCTTGGCCAAGTCAAGGTAAGCTCTATGTACTGATTTTCCCTCATCCAGGGCCTTGGTGACAGTCTCAAAGAAGTCAACCAGGTTCAACAGGCAAGATTTGCCCTTGGTGAATCTGAACTGGGTGAGGTCAAGTGCTTGGAGATTGCCTATGTCCTGTTTATGAGATCTGTTATAATACGCTCCATGGCTTTACAGATCAGACTTGTCAAGCTAATGGGGTAATACTTTCCAGGGTCAGAAGTGGCACCACCTTTGTGCAAGGGGATGACAATGACAGTTCTCTACTCTGCTGGAATGAAGCCTGTACTTAGGCTGTGGTTGAATAGGATGCTCAGTGGTGAAGCTAGTTCTTGCTGGAGATGGTGCAGAATACAGCCTGGGATACTAACAGTTCCCATGGAAGCTGTGTTATTTTGCCTTGGATAAGGCCCTTAACACTTGATCTACAGAGATGTGAGGTGCAGAACAAGTATTGGGGATGTCGAATGGGCCTTTGGGGGGGATAAGGGGGTGAGGTTTGAACTGAACCTATCAGCTAGCAGGTTGGCTGTACATACACTATAATCTATCCACTTACCTTAACCCAAACCCTAACCCTAAGATCCATCACTATCGCACACTCACCTGACCCGTGCCCTAACCATAACTCACCTATCCTGCCCTAACCCTAAAGTCTGTCACTATCACACACTCACCTCACCCGCACCCTAACCCTAACTCACCTAACCCGAGCCCTAACCCTAACATCCACACAATCGCACACTTACCTGAACCCGACCCGTAACTTTCCACCACAGTGCTGAAAATAGCAAAGCCACAGAAACGGCCTATCAAACTCTTTCCCTGAGAAAGAATTTGGGGTTCCGCAGCTTCGCGATAATCAGTTTTTAAACTTCACAGTTCGAACATATGGTGTTTGAACTGCTGAAGTTTCGACGACCTGATAGGAACCCGGTTGGCTAGGTCAACAAGATCAGTGTAAGTGGTACTGTTAAGTATTAATTTGGAACAAACCTGGGCTTTGCCATGGAGGTTCCTGATGTAACTGAAGAAGGCTTTGTGGTTTTCTTTTGTTTTGGAGGCTAGTTTCAATTCATAATTGGCTTTGGAGGTTTTCACTAGTGATCTAATTTGCTTGCTGAGGCTGAGGAGGGAGTTTTTCCAATTTGGAATTTGTTCCTTTTTACCTTTGGACAACAGCGTCTTACTTTTGTTGTAAAGCCTGTTGACAGAGGATGTCCACCACACAGGTTTGTGTTTCCTTGAGCACGTTTTAGTTCTGTTGGGTATGGCTGAGTCCATGCAGTTGTACAGGTGCTTGTATACTACATTGCCACACAGTTCAGTGTAGTTGTCTGCATCCTCTGAAACGGGCAGTGGCGTAAAGCTATCGATACCCTCCCTTAGGAGGCTGTAGTCAGCTTATGAGAATTTATTTAGCTTGGTTATGGCTGGGGGGGAGGGGGTTGGGGGGTAGAAACTTTGAATGAGACAGATCAATGATCTGATCTCACCAGGGAAGCACATACTATGGGAGTGGTCCCACTGTCGTCCATGATGGTGACAACAAAGTCCAGAATGTTATCTCCCCTTGTGGAGGATAAGACAAGCTGATCTAGTGCATTAGAACTGATAAAGTCAAGGAATTGTTGAGTGAGTGCATTAGTAGTTCACCAATCACTGGTGGGAGTAGTTGAAATCACCAAGGGTCAGGGTGTTAGGGGGTACACTGATGAAGTCAAGCAGGTCCAGGTAGGAGGAGTGGGTGTCCTGAGTCATGGAGAGGGGGGCTATAGCTGGCTATAACTTGGATGGGTGTCCTGCCAACTGTCAGTTGCACCTGGAGTAATTCCAGTGAGTCATGCTGGCAAACCAGTCTGGAGGTGTGCCTGTCTTTAATGAAGATAGAGACTCCACTACCCATAGTCTTACCAACCTCATCTTGGGGTCGAAATGTGTGGAATTAGGAATAGCCTGGTAAGGCAGGGGTGCTCTCTGCAGCTCTGAACCAAGTTTCCATGACTGCAAAGAAATCAGCATCTTCCAGTGCGAGGAGAGCCTCCAGTGAGTGCATTTTCAGGTTAAGGCTCCTAGAGTTAAGCAGCATGACCTTCAATTTGCTTTTTAACAGATATTTTATGCTGGAAGATTTGTCTTTGGGACATAGCCTAAAAAAGGCACAATGGGGGAGGCATGAACCTTAGCCAGGATCCGGAATCTGAGGAGTGACAGGTGAAGGCCATCTCTGCCAAAGCATCGAGGCCCGTCAACCATGTCATCCCAGGTAGACAGATACTGGATCCCCTTGTAAAGACACCAGAAACTAAGCCAATTGTTGAAGTCAATTATTTTTTGTTGGTATTATGGTATCATTCTTAGTGAAGGTAGTATGATGCTTAGGGCTAGGGTCATACCTGCCTGGGACACATACTCTGAGAGCGCAATCATGTCTCATATATATATATATATATATATATATATATATATATATATATATATATATATATATATATATATATATATATATATATATATATATATATATATATATATATATATATACATATATATATATATATATATATATATATATATATATATATATATATATATATATATATATATATATATATACATATATATATATATATATATATATATATATATATATATATATATACATATATATATATATATATATACATATATATATATATATATATATATATATATACATATATATATATATATATATATATATATATATATATATATATATATATATATATACATATATATATATATATATATATATATATATATATATATATATATATATATATATATATATATATATATATATATATACATATATATATATATATATATATATATATATATATATATATATATATATATATATATATATATATATATATATATATATATATATATATATATATATATATACATATATATATATATATATATATATATATATATATATATATATATATATATATATATATATATATATATATATATATATATATATATATATATATATATATATATATATATATATATATATATATATATATATATATATATATATATATATATATATATATATATATATATATATATATATATATATATATATATATATATATATATATATATATATATATATATATATATATATATATATATATATATATATATATATATATATATATATATACATATATATATATATATATATATATATATATATATATATATATATATATATATATATATATATATATATATATATATATATATATATATATATATATATATATATATATATATATATATATATATATATATATATATATATATATATATATATATATATATATATATATATATACATATATATATATATATATATATATATATATATATATATATATATATATATATATATATATATATATATATATATATATATATATATATATACATATATATATATATATATATATATATATATATATACATATATATATATATATATATATATATATATATATATATATACATATATATATATATATATATATATATATATATATATATATATATATATATATATATATATATATATATATATATATATATATATATATATATATATATATATATATATATATATATATATATATATATATATACATATATATATATATATATATATATATACATATATATATATATATATATATATATACATATATATATATATATATATATATATATATATATATATATATACATATATATATATATATATATATATATATATATATATATATACATATATATATATATATATATATATATATATATATATATATATCTATATATATACATATATATATATATATATATATATATATATATATATATATATATATATATATATGTGTGTATATATATATATATATATATATATATATATATATATATATATATATATAAGCAAATAATAGCATAAAGGGGCAGCTTGGTGGGATTTACAGAAGGTTAGGGAAAATAAGCAGGGCTGGCTGTTAGCAGATTAAGAAAAGAGTGATAACAGCAGATAGATGTAGGGGGGATTTCTGAGAAAAAGCATGGCTGGAAAGCAAAATCTAGGAGGGGTAACATCTGTACATGATATACACTTGTGACTAGCTCATAGAACCAACATAACACTGTGAAGGAATGTAAAGGAAGGATGCTGGGAAGATACAAAAATTGTGGAAATCTGGGTTAGGACATGCAAGCAATATCCATGTCTCGTGAGGCTACCTGCAAGTAGATACAGTATGGCAAATTAAGAGAGAGAACTTTCATTAGCGATATATGCGCGGTAGATGAAGGATAGTTGAATGTTATGCCTGATGAAATAGCGAAGGAAAGGAAAGGGGATAGTGGGGTAAAGAGTAAAGAATAAAAATGCAGTTGGTAGAAGGATTTGTTAAGAATAATACTTTGATAAACTGGAGAATTGAATAGCTGGGGAGTTTGTAGAGAGCACAGATTATAAAGCTAGAGTGAGAAGGGCAAGGAGGGAGAGATGGGGAAACACTTAAATGCAAGGTGGAGAAGAGAAAATGAAAACAAGGTTAGACCAGGGAGAAATATTAGGGTGGTACTGAGGTAAAAAATATACTCATTGGGGGAGACAAGATATGTTGGCATCTACGCAATAAGGTGGTTGGAAAGAGGGATGAAAGAAATAAAAAAGCGAGTAAAGGATAAGGGATACAAAATAGCTTATTGTGGAGTATATAGCCCCATGAGTAAACATATCATTGATGAACACATGGTCACAACCAAGGGGTAATATACACATTGATTGTGGATCTGCCAAATGGTAGAGTGCGATTTCTTGGAGGATGTGGGAAAAGGGGGAGTACAAATGCAAGTATGTGAACACAAAATTAAGGAAAGTGGACTGAATGGGATGGAGCTTGTGATAGATATTATATAAAATAAATATTTTCCCCAGGTTTAAATGTATAAAAACATTGCATGAAAAAGTAAAGGCTAAAGTGCTACATACAGAATCTAATGTACTAGACAGTTAGAGGACAAACATGTCCAGCTCAGCAATATAATCATGCTCAAAATATGCAGCAAACAAATTAAAAATATTTGCTCAGCTAGCAACATGTGATTATGGGCTTAAAAAGTTAGTAATGAATGGCATCCTATGAGAAATGATAAAGAGTTAGTGAGTAATGACTAACATGCATTTATAAGGAAATGATTGACAGAAATGAGGACATGGTGGTCAGTGAGGGAACACAAGAGACTTCACAAGAACAAAGATTACAGACTGAGTGCCTTGTCAGGGCTAGCCACTCAACTGTGTAAAAATTGGCTCTAGGTGATTTGATTGTGGCAACAAAGGGTATGGCATGGGTATTTGCTGGTGATAAGCAGGTCAAGGACCCAACCTACTTCGATCTACACCAGGGATCTATGCTAGTAGGGTGGAAGAGGTGTTTGTGCCCCTATTGGTCAGTCTGTGCCTATCATAAAGCCTAGCAGCCCTAGGTCAGTAAGCTACAGTCTGGCTGGTGTCCAGTTACCCAAGGGATAGCACTGAGTGAAAGCTGGATGTAGAACCAATAACTTGCCAAACATTAAGTAAGGATTGCTAAACTCATTGTAGCTTCACTGATAGGATGCAGCTTGGAATTGGATGACATGATGATAAAGAGGAGGCCGGACATTCTTTGTATCCAGGAGACACGATGGAAGGACAGTGCAGCAAAGCCACTTTGCTTGGGGTCCAGGGTCTACTGCACAGAGGACGGCAGACTAGAAATGGTGTGGGAAGTGAGGTGTGGGGAGGCTTTAGAATACAGGGAGGGATATCATCAGAATTAGTGACAGACTCATGGCAATCAGACTCCAGTGTAATGATAGGGTACTATTCATAATGTCAGCCTATAACCCATAGCAGGGTAGAGATAGTGAGGGAAAGAGTGCATTCAGACAGCAGTTGTACGACCTACTAGATAAAGCAGGACAATATGAACTGGTGTAGATAATAGGCGACCTGAATGCACATATCAGGACACACAGAACAGGATATAAAGACTGCCTTGGTCCACATAGGTGAGGCAACAGGAATAAAGAAGGAGAGCTCATTCTAGATTTCTGTCTGGCAAATGGCTTGATATTGGCCAATACATGGTTCAGCTAATATGACAGTCACAAGATCACATACAAGAATGGCCAACATACAACTCAGATAAATATCCTTCTAGTAAAGAATGGGCTGTGGAGTAGAATCTGAAATTGCAAAGTCATCATCAGTGAAACAGTCAGTCCACGATATAAACCACTGATTGCCACATTCGGTTGCAAGCAGGATCAGAGAAGGCTCTAGTGTGATATGAGACTAGACTGAAGACCTGGAAGTGGACTGGAGAGAAAGTGCAACAGTTCATGGAATTATTCAGGACTCTAGCACCTCAGGAAGAAGAGGAATTAGGTGGAGATGAAGAAGAATGGCAGTGCCTCAAAAGAGCATGTGTGAAGAAAGCAGAACTGATATTTGGCCAAGCCAGGTATGGAAGGAAAGCTGGTGGTGAAATGCAGAAGTCCAGAAAGTCATCAAAAGAGAGAAGTGAAGGAAAACGTGGGAGATAAAAAAAGACGGACCAGACAAAGAAGGAATACTCACTGGCTAACAAAGAGGCTAAGAGGAATTGCAATAGCAAAGAACATGGCACCAGAGGCACTCTATCAGCTTCTGGAAAGTGAGTCAGTAGACGTCACAAAGAAACTCTATTAGGTTGCAAGATAAAGACAGAAAGATAAAGAAGACAGTCAGACACCCTTCTTAAAGGATGCGAGTAACACCTTCTCACCAGCCCACTGAAAATTAAAGGTAGATAGAATGAGTACTTTCAGCAGTTTCTGAATGAAGAAAACCCCACAGAAGCTGTACTACCTGAGACATGGCCTATAATGAGAGAAGGAGAGGAGTCCACCCTAGAAGTTAGAACAGCATTAATGACAAATGAAGTCAGGGAAAACAGCCATCGTAGATGAGGTCACAGCATATATGAACAAGAAGTTGGTGAAGTGGGAGAAAAATGGCTTCGGAGGGTACTTACAGCAGTGTGGAGACAAAGTATCCTAGATGAGTGGAGAATATGTATATTTGCGCCAATGTACAAGAACAAAGGGCACATCCATAGCCGTGGGCAGTACATAAGTATCAAACTCCTGTTACATTGCATGAAAGTTCTGAAGGGGGGTTATTGAATAAACAAAGTCGTAGAAAGCAAGATGGTATATGAGGAATTTGGATTTAGATCAGAATGTAGCACAACTGACCCAATGTTTGGAGTGAAACAGATAGCTGAGAAGAAGCTAGAGATGAGGAAAGACAACTGGGTATTCCTAGGCTTGGAGAAAACATACAACAATGTCCCAAGAAAGGTGATTTGAGTAGTCATGCAGTGGTTTGAAGTCCCAGAAACATTGGTAGAATTAGTGCAGGCTACATACAAGGACCCAATGACTCATGTATGAACAGTGTTTGGTCTCACAGAGGGGTTCTCACCGGGAGTGGGTGTGCATCAGGGTTCATCTCTGAGCCCACAGCTGTTTACACTGGTGATGGACTACATTAACAAACAGGCTGGAGGGGACAGATCAACAAAGTTGCTGTATGCAAATGATGCTGCATTACAGGCAGACTCTGAGCAAAAACTTCTGCAAAGGATAGGAGAACTGAGTGCAAAATGGAATGCTCTCCCTATGAAATTGAGTACAGATAACACAGTTATAATGGCAGCAAATGGGGGAAATTAGAAGAAGCTGAAAATTGAGATGAAAGGGAAATAGTACAGGATTGCAGCTTCAAGTAATTAGGAGACGTGGTAGAGGAGAAGGAATGTTTAAATGAAGAGGTCAAAGCTAGAATCACTGGGGCTGCAGCCAACTGGCATAGAGTGTCAGGAGTAGTGCATGACAGAAGTTTGCCAAAGAAGTTGAAAAGTAAGGTGTGTACGACAGTGGTGCGACCATTACTGCTATATGGTACAGAAACCTGGGCAGTAAAGGCAGAGCAGCTGAGGAAGTCAGCGATGATAGAGATGAAGTGCTTGAGATGGATGATAGGATGTACACTGTGGGACAAATTAAAAAATGAGGGCATCAGAGCAGAAGCAAAAGTAGCCCAAGTTGCAGAGAAGGTCAAATAGAACAGATTATGGTGGTTTGGGCACATGCAGAAAAGCAGAAGATAGTTGGGTGAAGAAGTGGGAAGACAGGCTGATGACAAGAGGAAACAAGGGTGTCCAGCAAAGAGATGGGTAGATGGACTAACCTGAGACAGTAAGGCATAGCTGGCAAAGAAGTTAGAGTGGCACTGAATCAAGAGAGATGTATCAGTTGCCATGACACCCTGGCCCCATGTTGAAAAATGGGGAGAAAGGAGATTGATAATGATGATAATAATGAATGAAGCATGGAAAATGTCTCCCCCCCCACCCCTTGCTGCAACCATGTTAAAGACTATTCAGGAAATGTGTCATGTTTTGTGTTTTGATGTTTTTCATTCGATACTTTATTCTTCAAATGAAAAGTATGTGATTGGGAACATAAACATATACTCAGGCACACACACACACACACACACACACACACACACACACACACACACACACACACACACACACACACACACACACACACACACACACACACACACACACACACACACACACACACACACAAATACATATATACACACACAGACACGGATAGACAGACATAGACAAAGCAATATGCTTTTTGAAGGAAGTTAATGACGTGACTTCTCATGATAAGGGAAAGCTCCTTCTATAATTTTGGAAGGTGTTATGTAGTACATCTGCCATTTTTGTATTACTGATATTTGTTTTTAGTATTAGGTTAGTTTCTCTGTTAATGTGTATAGATTTGAAATATAACTGGAGCAGGCATTGGCTTATAGACAGGCCAGATACCACATCTAAGTAACCCACAAAAAGCATAGAACAGTTTGTCACCCTTTCTGAGTTCATAGCTGAGTGCTAGACTAAATGCCTTAAAAAGCCATTTTATACCTACCAAATAACCTGAAGTCAGAATCAAACTCTATACCTTCTGTCTAAGAGATAAAGACCTTAACCATTATGCCAAATCTATTTTATATTGCAAGCATTCTAACTTTACAAATTATTCTAGTAACAAACTGCTGTAGCTTTTCAAGTTCTTTCAGGTGAGCTATTCCAAGATGACACAATTCGGTGTTATATTCAATACTGCATGAGACATATAAAGTGGTACAACTGTCTTCCTGGTGTGACTGCACATGCCCTTTAGTGTTATATGGACTACTGAATATGCTTTCCTGAGTTTGGTAGATATTTTCTGGACAAAGTTTGGATTTTTAACTACCACTACTCCTTGACTTGTAATGTTGATGTCATTTTTTATGATTTGACCACTTATTTATTTTGCAATCATAATTTATGTCCTCAAAACCAAGTGTCATGATACTACATTTACTAATATTAAAAGTAATATCATTATTATTGCACCAGTTATTTATTTTTAGACCATACTGGAAGAACTTCAGCAACTTTTTATTGAAGTAATTAGGTTTGCAATCATCAACATATCAGTGTAGAAATCATTCCTCTGTTATATCTGAGAAGAAAGACCCAGAAGGAAGTGAATTCAGTACTGAGCCCTGTGGGACACCACTGGTAAGCCTAACATAATACACAAATAACTCCTCACCTTCACTGTCCTGTTGTTTAATGACTGGGTTCCTAATTGAATTATGTATTAATTTATATTTAATGCTATTAATCTGTCAAATTCTCTTATGTGGTACAGCACTGAATGCCTTATCAAGGTCAAGATAATCAGTATCATCAGTTCTTCGAGTGCTGCTGCTACCTCTTCAAAGAATTACACAAGATTCAGTAGGTTCATAGGCAAGTACTGGGCTAGCTGCCCTTGTGTGCCATTATAAATCTAGCCATTTTCCCTTTTGGTGTTTGAATTAACCTATCTCATTTGGTTATAGACTGGCCCTACCCATCCCATGGTTGATAATAATGTGTTATGCCTAATGAGAATAACTGTGATGATATCATAGATGATTTGAAGGGACCCATGTATGGGGATAAACATACTATAGATAACTTGAGGGGACCCATCTATGAGATAAAGCATTTAGAAGCTGCCTTTGTCCATTAGTAGTACAGGGTAAATGGGTTACATTTTCTTTTTCCCATCCATATATCCAAGTTGTGCTTGAATATGGATATTGATGAACTTTGTTTAATGTGAATAGGGGAGTCTGTTCCATGGCAGTTTTATCCTCTATAAGATACACCTGTCCCTCCAAACCATTCCCCTTGAGAATCCTGTACTGTTCAATATCAGAAGTAGGTCCTTTGTGTGATTTTGGATATGACTCATTATGATTCGCTTCATAATTTTATATAGAATACTAGTAAGGCTGATGGGTCAGAAATTGTTTGAGCTTGTTGTGGCCTTCTCACCACAATGAATTTATAGCACTACTTTTTGTTGCTATAGGACACTGGTGTTTCCACATGCTAACAGTGTCTTAACATGACTGATAGGGGTTTAGTCAGGTTTCCCTTGATTTTTTGCATTAAACCAGAATATATGATGCCTGGTCCCATGTTTTTAACATTGCATGTGGCAAGAGATAGTATATCAGTAGTTACACAAGAGGTGTCACCGCTTGTTTCTGTATCACTCAGGCATACTTTTCAGTTGCTTATTGTGAAGTTTGCAGGCACTTTTTTCTGCAGCCACATTTCTAGTTCCTGTGACTGGATGATCACTTTGTTTACTGATGAGGCAGTGTAGTGGGTTAATGCATCTGTTTTTTCTGACAAGGTTGCAGGGCTTGCCTTGAATCCTTTCCCTCTACTTTCCTGTTGTTTGTCTGGCAGTTGGGGCAGAGGGTTTAGTCTGTCAGCTGTAGTTCCTCTGAGACAGGGATGTGTGTTCGTGTGCATGCATGCCAATTATTTATTTTAATTCTGACTTCATTTCACAGAATGTGGCTAAAGTGACTACATATGCACCTCAAATACAAATATTTTGCACTTTGCACTTAAGTGCGATTTCCACTAAATGAAATAAGAACACAAAACAGTGGCTTAGCAGTGAACGTGTGTCACGACTCTTGATACACTGCTCACAATTTCTGAATTAGCACAGGCGATAAGTGCCCTGATGCTACTATGTCAAACTAAAATGTTAGACTAAGCTTCACTGACAAGGACTCCTGCACAATTAGCTTTTGTTTCATGTTGTAATTCACTGCAAATACTGAGTACAAATGACCTAGCATGGTACAACTCCAACACCTTAAAATGGGAATTCCTTCTGCTTGGCAACTCCAGTACGTAACTAACATTACCTACTTTCCTTACAACAATGAAATGTCCTTCTTATGCAGTGTGAAGCTTATTTTTATGAACAGGAATAAGCACCATTATCTCCTACATTACATGCATTTACTTTCTGTCTGCTCATGCCAAATCAATTGCTGATATTATATTTGTACTATGTTGACCTGTACCAACCCAATGAGATCCCTATGCTTAAGCCTAACATTTAGTACATACTTCACAAAATAAGAACCACTTTCACTCTCCCACTCATCACATATTAGTTCTAGAGGCCTCACATACCTTATGAGCATAAAGTAGCTTGAATGGTCAAAAACCTGAGGATTCTTGGGGCACCTCCCTGTGTGCAAAGGGAAAGCAGGCTTCTCTTCTTGTTTCAGCTGTACTGCAGATGCTCTCAGCATATTCTTTTGTAGAGTTAAACCACTCCACATATAACTTGTTTGTGTTTGGCATGAAGTAGTTTTTATCTTTTTTATCACTCAAACTGACAAAAAGAGAAATGTGAAAGCAGCTACATCAGTCTAGCAGCCTCTTTCCTTTGCACATGCACATAATCCTTAACTGCTCCTTCTATATTCCATTCCTCTCTATCCCACACTCAGCCATGACTATTACAAGCCACAAGCACTACCCAGCCTCTTTGTTTTACACAACCAAGGATCCAGACAAATATATAAACCACTCTTTTTTTCTGCACGACCAAGAATTCAGACAAATATATAAACCACTCTTTGTTCTGCATGATCAAGGCTCTATTTAAATATACAAACCACTCTTTGTTCTGTATGATCAAGGATCATGGGGGGTCACTAGGCTAATGGCCCAGGGGCCCTTACCAGCCTAGCCAAGAGTTTATCCCCAAAAAGAAACCTCAGTTAGCACCTGTCACCCACATCAATGAGGGACACAGGTGGAACCCCTGGGACAAATATGAGGTTTCCCATCCACTCATCAAGGTTGCGCTTGAAGAGGGTCAGATAGGTACTCTGACGTGTATGAGAAGTCTATTCCTGAGATGGGGCAGCCTCTGGGAGACAAACCTGTCTCTCCAGCAGGTTTTGTTGATGTTGTATATTAGAATCAGGCCTTTGAGTGAGTAATCCGTGAGAAGTAAAGACTTACAGACATAGGTTCATAGGATGATACCAGGCTATTGGCCCGGAGGCCCTTATAAGCCTAGCCAATAATTTTGCCCATGTTCCCTCAAAGTCAGCACGTTTCCCCTGTCCAGCAGGGACAGAGGTGGGAATGCAGGGTTATATTTTTAGTTTCTCATCCAGCTGTCCAGATTCCTCTTAAAGAGGGCTAGAGAGGTACTCTGCTTGACATGGAGAGGAATCTATTCCACAGACAGGGGAGTCTTTTGGGACACAAATCTATCCTGCCAAAAAGTTCTATTAATGGATGCATGGAGCATCACTAGTAGGGCAGGGTCCAAGATTGCCTTTAAGTGAGACACAAATCACCGCTGAGCAATCTGTATGATACTGAGTAGAGTGATAGTGATTTGAGCCTGACCACATAGGACAAGTATTAGAGGCCATGGATTCTCTTTGTGAGGTATTTCTGTGGCCTTTCCAGTTGGTGCAGATGTTTGGAGAGGTACATATCAAACAGGGTGTTATACTCAATTACTGGTCTAATGAGGGAGACAAACATACAAACCACTCTTTGTTCTGCAAGACCAAGGACCCAGACAAATATAAAAAAAAACATTCTTTGTTCTGCAGGACCAAGGATCCAGACAAATATACAAACCACTCTTTCTGCATGATCAAGGATCCAGACCAATATACAAGCCAATCTTCATGAATGTTGTGATGTCCAATCCCTGGGCGAGTAATCAAGGAGCCTGAATCCTCCCCACTGGCACTGGCGAGGGAAGTTGGAACAAAAATAGATACACATTGTATTTCCAGATGCAGCTCTCTACATCAAGCACAGTTTCCCTTAAAAGCACACAGGGAACTCACTCAGTGTGGGGTCTAGCTTTCTTTCACTCTCTCCTGGTCCCCAATAAGACTCCCCACTGCCACAGCTGTAGGTTTGAGTCCTCAGCCAAGTTCTCCACCACTCTCTCTGTGAAACCAGTGCTCTGTGTCCCTGCTCCAAGCAGCTGACACACACACACACACACACACACACACTCTGAGATTTGATTTTCACACATACACCTGGGAAAGGATGGCACAGATTCATTAGCTAAAGCCCCTTCTGCGCAGAGTATAAGACTATAAGGTAGTTACACTGCCACTCCAAAGCCAGCTACTCTAAGACTCTTACAAGGGTGCCCAATTATACTGAGTGAAATTAATATTAATACAAATGATAGTGTTTGACCAATGTAGTGAGGCATTGCGGTGGTGGTGCTGCAGCAGCATTGCCGCCTCACAGTAAGAAGTTGTCCTGTTCGATTCTCAGCTACAGCGTCTTCTGTGTTGAGACATGTGTGAACGGGAGTACCTTCGTTGAAGGTTGTGCGTCAGGGCCGGCAACTCGGCACGTAAAAATCTACTGCCAATCATTAGCGGACCAGAGTTCTGCTGTGGCGACCCCTAACCGGGAAAAGCCGAAAGACACAAACAAAGTGAGGCATTGTCAGAGGTCCTAGCTGTGATGAGACCTCCTGTGAAGCAGAGACTGGCAAAAATTGTGTCATCTGGTCTATACTTATGTGCTATGACTATAGAGTATCAGAGTATAACTGATGCATTGTACTTGATTGGCTGTCCATGCTGTGTAACAGACATTACTATACCAACACAGGCCAGAGGAGGTGGACAGGTCATAGCATCACTTGCACAGGTGGAGTAAGGCACAGTGACAAGGGACAGCAATGCTAGCATAGCTGGAGAGGTAATGGCTGATGGATGCTTTAGTCACACACATAGCTAGGACATTAGGTGAAGTGAGGGGCCACTTTCTGCAATAATGGAGTGAACCTTCCTGGGTAGAACACTATCTGGATATACCATGTGGCCCCACAGTATTTGGAATGTAGATATCCTGTCCCTAGTGTGCAATACATTGTTGGTTGTGTGTGCAGGAACTCCACTAAGTCCCTTGCTGGTGCTGCTTTCCAACAGAAAGTTGGCATCCACAGCTCTGTAAACATACTCTGATAGGTGCCACTGCCTCCCTACTGTCTCCACCACCCCAATGGTGACCACAGCCCTGTGCACTGCTATAGTGTACCCATACCTTTCAACGTCTTAGCACAAGAAATGTGTACAAAGCCTAAAATAATGGCAGACAAAGGCCCAAAATAGAGACAGATTTTAATACTCTTAAAAAATTAGAAAGTTGCTAGAATAACGTCTGTGTTAGCATGCATTGTCTGAAGGATAGGAAGTCTGAAAGTCAAATGCATGCCATTTAGTGACTTTAGTTCTCAGTGATTTGCAAGATAACCACACATTTTATGAGGAACAGAACAAAAATATGGAAACAAAAACGTGGACATTCTGTGAAAATCTGGACAGCTGAGGTATGAATTAATTCATTTTGACATTGTGCGGCAGCTGTGGGCAAATTAGCCAGTTTTGCTGTTGATCACTCATGTTCAGCTAGCACTGCTATTGATCACTCATGTTCGGCTAGCAGTCTGTGCCTGGTGCACTACAGGCCCACCTCTGCTGTAACGTGTCCCGCTGTCAGTTCACAGATGACACCACCGGCACCTACGCAGCATGACAGTACAAGTGACAGAGTCTCCCTGTGCCTTGTCAGATTGTGTCCCTTCCTCTGGGACTGCCACCTGTAGCTGCTTGCTATCATTAAACGTTGTAGCAAACGACTTGCTACAATTGTTAAAGTTAAAAACAAAGTTTTCGTTCTGCTCCTTACTTTGCAGTTGAGGAATGCCAAATCAGGGAACAGTACCGGGCATAAAGATTAGCTAGCTACGGCACTGATTGGAGTCATGCACTCTGATAAATTTATGATGACACTGCTCAACAATCTGAAAACTCGCCAAGATCTTATCCACTAATGGGAAAAAGAGGTTAGGAAAGAAAGCTACCTTCTATAAACCTTCTCTTTTTGCATTGTTAAGGTGGAGCAGTGTACTCCTCATAATACCTGTCCAAAACAAATCACATTTAACCCCCAAAGAAATCAACAATACGCGGTTTTTCTACACTTTCCCGTCTCAGGCCTCCTTGTCTAATCGTTAAATTTGTAGTACAACTATTACTACCAAAAACAGAGCCACAGAATGAATCCATCCTACAGCAATTACACTTTACATACCGCCTAATGACGTAATTTAAAAAAAAAATGGTCCCATTACTAGTTGCCTTTCGTATGCCGGCTAAATACAAGTATTAACAGCCAGGTTGGCAAAACAGTGTTTCTAGTTAGTTTCAAACACATATGATATTTATACTTATAAAATGTTAGCATTATGATTCTACACGAGCACTTTATCTCAGTTTCAAAACTGTTTAATTATTTATCAGGCAGTTCTATTCACGTACCCCTGCCGGCGCCAATTTTTAAGTCTTTAGTATAACAGTCTAGTGTAACAGACTGGAAGTACGGGAAGTAAGAGTAATAGTGTTGGGGTTTGTTTTTGGTTTCATTTTATTGAAGTTTTAGGAACATAAAACAGCTACTTTGGATTGTACAGGTTGCTGGTTCTTTTTTCTTTCCATTATGCATATCAAGTCCATCATTATAGACGGGTTTAAATCGTATGCCCAGCGGACTGAGATCAATGGATTCGATCAGCTTTTTAACGCTATTACAGGTCTAAATGGCAGTGGCAAGTCAAACATCCTTGACTCCATATGCTTTCTGCTTGGGATTTCAAATCTAACTCAGGTACAATTAATAAAGCTTTGCTAATGCATATAAGGTGTTTGGACCGACTTGTGGTTATCTCTTTCTTAAAATGCTATTTGTGTGATGAAATTTGTTAAGCTGTGTTGTCTGTCCAGAATGTTTGACAGTATATTAGTTTAAGTATGGCATTTGTGTGGATTCCTTTTCTTGAGTGGATGGTGGTGATATAGGTTATGTGACGTGTATGGAAACTAGGCTTTGGCAAGGTCAGTAAATTATTATCCCATTCAAAGAGCATTCTTTCTTGACAGGGATTTAGCCAGACATTTCCATTTTGTACTCAGAATGTCAAAATGTTGCACTTCCTATTATTATTTTTAAGTTCCACCTCACTTCCAAAATGTTGTTCCAACACCTTTAGTACATAACTCCATTTTCAACTGCTACTAAAATTCAACTTAAAAAAAAATCCAGTTTTAGATTTCCAACCATGTCTGTAAAGTAATGGTTTAGGTAGGTGTAAATGTGTTTTGTCTTTATAGGTCATAATACTGCCAACAACATGTTTTCTCAGTTTTGTACACTGAGTTTGTAGAGTTACATCCTTTCTTCTTGCTTTTAGCTTGACATGTCCAAGTCAACCATACATTCACCTCATTTTTCCTTACTGTGCTTTTATTAACAAACTAGGTTGTATCACCAGCAAAACTGTAAGGATACACCACGAGAATAACTCCTTAAAATCTTCTTTTATTCAAATAAAACCAGATGACAGGATGGATCATCAGATCAATTAAATCAAATATCCACACTCCTTTTATATATTATATCCACCAATCAAATCTTGTCCTTAAGAGCCATTAATTAAATAATTTAATTCATCAATTAATACAAAATTCTCACAGCTGACTTCAGCCGAATGAATCTCAAAGGCGGTATGTGCTGTTCCAATCTTGTATACAGCGCTCTGTTTAAAGCGGACAGTACTTGTGTTAATCGCTTATAATTATTATCAGTTTTAAAAACTATAATATTACAAGTCTGTTACAATATTATATTTTACACCTGACAGACATAGTAAAACTATTTCATTCACCATATAAAAATGTAAAAATATCAAAATATAAAGACGTACCTGACATTCTTAGTAACTATAACATTCAATTCTTTGTAAAAATCAAACTTTATATTACAGAATCATGTCCTAAAACTTTCTCTCGCACAGCAAACCTTGTAACTATAATAAAGGGAGACAATTTCATCTCTGTATGTATTATTGCTCAATCTAAAAATAAAACAATCGAAATTAATATGGCAGAATCTTGTCCTAGGACCCTCTCTTGCACATTAATACATCTCTGCGTATTGTTGAAGAAAAAACATCGTAACTATAATAAATGCAGACACTTCATCTCTGTCTGCATTATTACACCATCTACAGATTCAATCCCTGTCCATAAAAGATACCATATACGTATTTAAAAAATGTTTCAAAAGAAGAAATATATATATATATAATGTATGTTTCTCTTATTACATTTCTATAGCAACAGTTGATGTTTACTCTGTCACATTTCCTACGTTATCTTATAAACAAGTCTACTTTTTATAAACTTCTTCTAGAGCGATTTTCTTTCAATATGTAGATTTTAAACCGTATATAGAGTGTATTCATAGAAAAGTAAATTCATAAGAATATATATCAAGGTGTATAATATTTTAAGCCTACCTCATTGCTAAAGCTCATCATATGTATCCAAAACTATTAGTTCCCTCATGTCTATGAGGTAAAGCATATATATTAATATATGTTCATATCTGTGCAATAAACAAGATATATTCTATATATAAAAAATATGCTTATCAAAATTCATTATAGTCAAATCTCCATCAGTATACTTGCACGTTGTTTTTAATGTGCATATAAATGTTGATAATTTACTCAAGGCTGAGACTAACAATAAAAATGAAAAGTAAAAATGAACTAAACAAGCCTGGCTCTTGATTTGATGTATGAGCCACTCTTAAAGTTATTATTTGTTCACTTAATTTAAATAAAGTCTTTTTCTACTTATTAAATTTATCTTGTCATTATAAGAACATAGATAACTTTCTCATTCTTCTCATGACAACCGCAGTCCAACTAATATTCATATTTAGGATTAAGTCTATTGCACTAAATTATTATTCCATTTATTTCCTCTTCTCAAGTATGGGTTTCAGGGACACAATTGTTTAAGCCTGGTTCTTTATGGGCACCTGTTCTAAAGAAAACTAGGTTGTATGTTTATGTATGTAACATATGGTAGTTCACTACTTTCATCATTGCTTTTATTTAGTTCAAAGCCTCACTTGTTTTTTTCTGTTTGCATTTTTATGTACTTCCACAATCTGTTGGTTTGTCTCTGCATTGCTAGGATATATAGTTTCTTGTAGGATGATTTTTTTTCTCTTGTTCCCTGTTTTTTTTTTTTTTTTTTTTCCCCAACCTGGTTATCTGTGTAAATACATGCAAATGTAGTATAATTGGTTATTTACATTTGTTAATCAAGTAAGCAGAATGGTCCAAGAACCCTTTTTAGATATGATGGCTACACAAGGTGTCAGCACTTGTATTGCTTGTAAACAGCAATTATTAAAAATATCAAGTATTAGTTACTATCTGTAAGAATGGAAGAAAAAAGTATATGTAGTGGTCTTGGCATATAGTGCACATGTTTGAGAAATGAACAAGAAGAAGTTCACAAGTATAGTTTTATATTTCAGACAAATTTAAGTGTGTAATATTTATTTTGAGTCTGTGAATGAGGTAGCTGAACTGCTTTAGGGATTCTTTTCAGCCATGACGCAGAATAACTGTCTGATAGCAATGAACAAGTAATGTACATTCATGTGTAGCGTACCTGCAGGTGTAGCTGAAGTAGATATGGGTTAATTCCTACTTCTGGTGACACCCCTATAGGCCCAACACACCAAGGTGGCAAGAATGACAGATTTTATTCTAGGTGGCAAGAATGACAGATTTTATTCTAGGTGACACATCTAGTTTCAAAAGCAATAGCACAACCACAAACAAATTATTTCAACAGTGCACTAGTTGGCAATAAGGCAAGGTGAGAAATGCATGCAGTAAAAACATACATTCACCCTCTTCCCCAGAACACCACAGAAAAAGGTCTTGGCATTCAAACATGCACAAAGAAAGCAGTGAAGTGTTGTAATGCAGCAATACAAGCACTGGAAAAATGCAATGTTATTAAGGAATAAAAGTTATAATACAACAATACAGATATGAGAAAATGCACTCTCATTGAGCAGCAAAATTCTTGAAGGCAGCAGTCCTAACATGAGCAAAATGCAATGTCCTTGAACAATAAAGATTTATAATGCAACAATACAAATGAGAAAATGCAATGTCATTTAGCAATGAAAGATTTATAATGCAGCAATACAAGCAATGTCATTGAGTAGTACTATAGCACCCTCAACCCCCTTGATCAATTCTAAACAAACCAAATATGAAACGCTCTATTATACCCTGTTCACTGGCCAGTGACTACTTACAAGTCTCGCAGCTGGCATGATGGGGCCCAAGTTGGAGCTCCTATGGATCCCAGTTATTTGTAATCCACAAAGCATTTTGGGGGGGGGATCCACAATCTTATAAAAATATAAAATGACGGCCAGAAACTCACTACTCCATCGAGTATCCTAGTGACCAGGCACAGTGGTTCCTCTGATGAGAAAAGTAGAAAAATCACCTGCCAGAACTCTGATAATCCTCTACGGCTTCTCTGTACTATGTCCAAAGGAACTCCTTTTCTTGCTGAATCATATGCAGGCGTGGAACTACTGGTTTGAGACTTCTCTCCCGATTCCCCAAAATGCCATCATCCAGGATTTCAGCAAAAGACAGACACAATCTGCTACTTCACTTCCCTGTCCCAAAGCAAATGAAAATACAGTCATGCTGCAAGGCCCTTTTCCCCTTCAGCTCCCTGTTTGTCTTCCCTCCTTCAGCTAGTATCTCAGTCTCCTCTCTTGCTTTCAAAATTCTTTTATATTCCTGAAAAGAGCTCCACCTTGTGGTGTAATGAAAAGCTACAGTCTATTACATATACAATGAAAAACAGTGGGAGCTACACTCATGCACCATCAACTGAACAATATTTTTGCATTCAAAAGGTACATTCCACCAAGGGTAATCAGCCTTGTGTGTAACTTGGGGAAGGGGTGTCACCACTGGAGTAGAAGGCATAAGGATTATGGGCACAGACTCTCCAATGAGCTGTGGTCACAGGTTACTATGTGCTGTGTCCCAAACTGTTATATGTAAGTCTCTGTGGAGGCCAGATCAGTCTCTGCAGTTTTGCTTCAGAAGAGACAGCTAAAGAATTTTGCTCGGAACATTTGTCACTCACATCACATTCAATGTCCAGTTCTTCAGTAGGCATATTGTCTACTTCTAAGATCTCCTCTTGTATAACTTCACTTTTGTTTTCCATATGACTGTCCTCAGCACTATTTTCTGAAGTTTGCATAGCAAGGCCTCCATCAGTATCGGGTTCTGTAAGAGGCACAGAAACATTACTTACTCTATTATTAGGTCTGGGCTGCTCAGAATGACCAGGAATGAATTCCGGTGCATTTACATTGATATTACAGCCCACGGGGTCTTGAACATCCTCATAAAAAAGCCCAGTGAAACCCCAGTCGTCATCCCTGTTCTCCTCTCCTTTAGCAGGAGGAAGCATAGGCTCTTGAACATTGGAGAGGATAGTTCCTCTCCGCCTTAGTCTCCTGGCTCGCCTTGAGTTAGGCTTCAGTAGAACCATTCTGGGTTCCGGATTCATGAGTCTCGCTGATTTTTGCCAAAGGCATCAAGTTGTTGCGGTGCCAGGTTTTAATGGGTCCTTCTTTCCCCTCAGAGCAAACTTGGTAGACAGGGATATTTGGTAGCTGAGAACAAATGATGTAGGTTCATAGGTTCATACTAGGCTATCTGCCCTAGGGCATTTAAAAGCCTAGCCAGAGTGTGTGTGGCTTTCACCACCCCTTAGGATGAGAATACTATACCCATTAGTTTGCTGTGCCTCTGTCCAGCAGTGATACAGAGATGATTCCCGGGGTAAACCTACGATCTCCCATCCACTCGTCAAGATTTCTCTTGAACAGAGTCAGTGAGGGGCTCTGCCTCACATGGACTGGGATTCTGTTCCATAGTGTAGGGAGTCTCTGGGTGATGAATCTGTCCCTCCAGCACGTCCTATTTATATCAGTGTTGAGGTTTAAGTCTCTTGCTCTCGTGGCTCTGGTGGATTTGTATTTTTTGAGGTGGAGCATGTCCATTAATTCCGGGTTGGACATGGCCTTGTATGTCAGGCACAGATCACCTCTGAGCAGACGGTATGCGACTGAATAGAGCTGGAGTTTCTTCAGTCGGGCATCGTATAACATATGTTTGAGCCCCTTTATCCTTTTGGTGAGGAACGTTTGGGGTCTTTCCAACTGCTGCAGGTGTCGGGTAAGGTACATTCCGAATGGGGCGTTGTACTCAATCTCAGATCCCTAGTGGTCAGCTAGTTTATACTTTCCTTGTAGTTCCACATTTCTCAAAAGAACTCTGTCCCCTAACTGCAAATCATGCATCTTTACTTTTTTTGCCATAGTGAGCCTTGTTTCGCTGATGTGTTTGTCCTGTTGATTTTTCAGCAAGCTCATAAGCCTGTCTGAGGTTCTTCTCGAGCCTCTCCACATAACTGCCATGAGATCGCACTGGTGTATCATCAGCTGTGACTCCAAAAGTGACGTCAACAGGAAGACAAGATTCTCTTGCAAACATTAGGAAGTAAGGTGAGAATCCTATAGCATAATTTTTAGTACTGTTGTAACCATGCACCACTGTGGCTACATGTCGACTCCACTGACTCTTCTCAGCAGATAGTCCCCAACATGTCTAGTAAAGTTCTGTTGAAACGCTCAGGCTGATGATCCCCTTGAGGATAAGGAGTGGTGCTGCTTTTTTGGACTCCCAACAGAGTGAGTAGTTCATGGACAAGCTTGCTCTCAAAATCACGTCCTTGATCAGAGTGTATCCTTTTTGGCGGGCCATAGTGTACAAAGAACTTCTCAACTAGTAGTTTTGCCACTGTAATAGCTTTCTGATCATGAGTGGGAAATGCTTGAGCGTATCTGGTGTAGTGGTCTGTCACCACCAGCACACTACTGATCCCGTCTTCATCCAGTTCAATGCACAGAATCTATACAGACCAGTTCCATGGGTCCATTAATTTCCATTTGACCCAGTGTGGGAGCTCTGGTCGGCAGAGTCTTTCTCTGAATGTAACAAAGACGTGTACGACAATCCTCAACATCTTGCTTCATGCATGGCCAGTAGAATCTGTCTCAAACCAGACCCATAGTTCTGTCATAACCAAGATGACAATGTTCATCATGCAATGACCGGAGTACTACTTTTCTATACTTCTGAGGAAGCAACAATTGCCATTTTTCACTGCCGAGTGCACTTTGAGATCTCCTATACACTAGTCCATTCTGTATCTGGAGTCTGTCCCATTCTTTGGCCAAAAGTCTTGCCAGAGGATTAATATCCGTGCGAAGCATATTAATTTGTTTCTTCTCTGTAGCAGCTACCACCAGCTGACCTAAGGGGTCTTTTCTTTGATCTCTGCTGAGGTCACTGTTACTCAAAGCTGGTAGTGATGAAGCCTGTGAAGTGACCATATTACAGTAAGCTTTGGGTATACTTGCTGCAGACAGAGTCAACTTCTGCGTTCAACATTCAGTGTGTTGATAGTAGGTTGCAACTGACGCACAGCTCTCACCCCTGGCGCTGGAGTTTCCACTCATTCATTGTCTGGGTGTAAATCTCCCTGAGGTCTTCTGGACAGACCATCAGCATCTCCATTTTTGTGTCCTGGGAGATATTTCAAACTGAAATTATAGTTGTATAGAGCTGCCATCCATCTGTGGCCAGTAGCATCTAGCTGTGCAGTGGTCTGGATGTATGTCAGAGGATTGTTGTCAGTCTGCACTTCAAATTCAGCCCTATAGAGAGTCATGCAGCTTGACCACTACCACCCACTTTAAGGCAAGGAATTCCAACTTGTGTGCAGGGTAGTTTCTTTCTGTGGGGGATAAACTCCGACTGACAAAAGCCACAGGTCTCAGCTTCTTGTCATACTCCTGGTAAAGGACTCCTCCTAAGCCATCCCTGCTAGCATCCACATGTAAAGTGTATGGCTTTTTTGAGTCGGCATATACCAGCACAGGGGCATGCATGAGGCAATACTTAAGCTGTTCAAATGACTCTTCGCACTCAGGAGCCCAACGACTCTGAGTTCTTTAGAACCTCTCGGTCCCATAGGTTTTTTTCACAAGGATATCTTTATCTTTTTCATCTGCTTTCTCATAATTTTGGAGCATATGGTTGAGGGGTCTTACTATCTTTGAAAATCCTTCCACAAACCTATAGTAACTGCAGAACCCCAGAAAGATCGCATCTCTGTGATTAGTTTTGGGTCTGGACCAAGATGTCACTGCTTTAACTTTGCTGGGATCTGTGGATATTCCATTTGCAGACACTACATGTCCCACATAGGTCACTAAAAGTTGGAAGAACTTGCATTTGTCCTATGACAACTGCAGGCCTTCCTTCTCAATCCTGTCCAATACCTTCATCGGTCTTTGTGCTCCTCTAGGGTCCTTCCAAAAGCAATTTTATGTCGTCCAGGTAGACTGACTTTCAGGAGAGGACTGTCCCCAACTGTTCTTTCCATGATTCTCTGGAAGGTTGCCGGTGCATTTGATAAACTTTGAGGTAGGCGATCAAATTTAAAAAAAAAAATCCCAAAGGGGTGATGAAGGCAGTCTTTTTATCTTCTGGGTGCATAGGGATTTGATAGTATCCACTCCTTAAGTTTAACACACTGAACTACTTACTGCCCACCAGACAATTTAGAGCATCTTCAATCTGGGGAGTTGTGTACTGTTCTGAAATGGTTCACTGATTCAGAGTACGATGGTCAACACACACACTAATTGACCCATTCTTTTTCCTGACAATGGGAGAGGCATATGGACTTATTGACTCAAATTATCTCTGTGGCTTTTGGCTTTTAGTTCTTCCAAATGTTTTCTTAAGTCCTCCAGGTCTCCTGGAACTACTCTTCTGGAATGTTGCCTGAAAGGGCCGGTCCTCTTTTACTCTTATTTGGTGTTCTGCACTTTTTGCACAGCTCACTTCTAGTTCACTAGTAGAAAAACAATTTTTCTTCTTCATTAGTAGCTCTCTAGCTATGGTTAGCCACTCAGGGGGCAAGTGACCACCTCATATATCAATATCTTCTAGCTTCAACCTGTTGGCCCTTCTCTTTCCTTGTCAACAGAGAAGCAGGTAAAGGAGTGGCAGCATAAACATTTCCCAAACTCACTTGTGAATGCAGTACAATGGGAGTACTTGCTTTATTCTTTAACCCCACAGGCAAAGTGTCATAAGGATGCTTTAACTTGTCCGCAGGCCAAACTTCTGGGACTAGCTCCAGTCCCGGTGTCAAGTCACTTTCTGGATCCGTTTCCATCATGAGATGAGAGAACTGTTTGTCCACACATCTTCACTTGGTCACTTAAGCAGGTGACCTGACCAGAATGATATGCTCTTTCCCAGACATGGTCCACACATGACCAATTTAATCTTTCTTACTGTCCTTCTCCCTTTGAAGGGCACAGAAAACTGGTCTCGGGAGAGGATGTAGTGTTGGGTGTTCCTGGGTCAACTGAGTCATAGCATTCTTCTGACGAGGTCAGTATTTGTCCCTACTAAAATAAAGGCTGAATCCTTTCCTTTTGGCCTGGGGCACACAACGGCGAGTGTTTCAAAAACTTCTGTTGACCCAACAACTGAAGTGGAAAATTCTAACTTGAGTGAGACATAAACATCATAAGGGAGCTTCATGTCACTTATCCCCCAGATCTCCAAATCTTCTAACTTTTCAAGTGGCAAATTTTTGGTAGAAGCTTCTGTACAGAATGGTGATTTGTGTACCAGTGTCCAACAGTGCTTTTTTTACTGACACAACAGAGGACTGTCCCAGTAGCCCATTGGGTAGTTTCTGTTTCCGGTGCTGTTCAGCTGTATGGCAGTCAGCATGTGGTTGAGGGTACCACCGGTTGACCTCACCATTTTAACGGATAAGACTCTTGCTTAGTAATGCTTTGTGGTCTGCGATAACTGAGATGGCTTTCCAATTTGGTTGTTCACCTCAGATGAGCTAGAAGTATGCATAGTAGGTAGTTTCTCTCCCCTGTTACAAAGGTTCGTGTGGAAAGGAGATCCATGATGCTGTCTCTTGAGGTTAGTTTTTATGGAGCTTTTTGTAACTGGGCACTCAGCTGGCTCCTTCACTGAGGCCCTTTGAAGTTCCCTGCATTGAACTAGCCAATAATAGTTTGTTCACACTTTTCAAATTCCCTCCTTTAGGACACTGTCACTTTATATGCCCTGCATCCTCAGTGAAAACAAAATCCAGTAGGAACTCTGAACATTGGCTGATTTGGTTCTTCCCGGAGTCCTTTCGTGGAGGTTCCAGCTGATGTATTCCTCCCTTCAGCTAAAGTTTCCACTGCTTTCTGCAACTGTCTTGGTGACTTAAGCTATGGCGTCTGTCAGGGAAGATGCCTGCATCTGCTACTGTGACACACTTACATTGCGGACACTCTGGGCCACGACTCCTGTTTGAGTATTGAGCATGGCTAGAGGCTCCTGCTGGTGTTCACTCAATGTTTTAATTGCTGTAGAACACTGAGATTTGGCTTCCAACAGGGCTTCCTCTTTAATCAACTGAGAATAAGTTAGTCTCTTCCTTAATTCTCATCCTCATTTTCCACACAATGGGGGTCCATAGCTTGAGCTCCCTGTAAAATTTGTCCGATCCTTACTTGGTCAACCAATTTCGGATCCACTCCCTTCTTTAGGGTGATCTGTTGGAGGATTTTATCTAATAACTTAACGTAATAAGTTTCTGACCAACTTCTTGGTATGTATGTTTAAACTGATACTGTAGGTCAGCAGCCCTCTTGGTCCTTCCAAACACATCCTGCAATACTCCTAAATAGTCCTTGGCAGTTCAGTCTTGTTTACCCATCCTTAGGTTGCGTATGGTATCTCTAGCTTTTCCCTTTAAACTTTCAGCTATCTGCTGCTGCTTCTTAGATTTTGGGATATCCTACTTCTCTAGGGCTTGTGAAGCCTTATCCATCCAGGACTCAAAATCTTCCTCTCCCTGAGGTGTGGGTTGTTTGCTAGAAAAGAAACGCAATTTGCGGTAGCCAAACCCAGTGAATGGCTGTGTAGGCTTTTATGCATTTTTCTACAATACTTCCCAAAGCATTCAAAACTTCAGGCCCTATAGTATTTATAGGCAGTGAAGCTGCAGCTTCTGGTGTAAGGTTCTGACCTACTTGGGTAGCTTCCACATGTATTTTCTCTGCTGCTGAGGTAGTGCATTTCTCAGGGATTACCACACGGACTGCACTCTCACCTGAAATTTGTATACTCGAAGGTATGTGCTCATACACTAAAGGACTTTTCCATTCTAATAAGGCCAATGTGCTTGCTCAGTAGGGTCCATAGTGCTGTCTAATAAATCCACGCCCTACAACTGTTAAGGATCCTGTGACTTGATGTATTTGCATATCAGTCCATGTGACCCCTGTCAACACCAGAACTAAGCAATGCTCTGAGCATTGTGCTGTTTGCACCACTTGGTGGCTACTTCTGGGTTCATGTTTCTGCTGAATTTGCTTTCCACACGTACAGGGAAATAGGGTGGAGTCCAAGGCAGTACAGGCAATCCTGGACGAGGCTGCAAATGTAGTGCACCTGCAGGTGTAGCTGAAGTAGATATGGGTTCCTTCCTACCTGACTCTAGTGACACCTTTATAGGCCCAACACACCAAGGTGGCAAGAATGACGCATTTTATTCTAGGTGACACATCTAGTTTCAAAAGCAAGAGCACAACCACAAACAAATTATTTCAACAGTGCACCAGTAAGCAATAAGGCAAGGTGAGATATATGCATGCAGTAAAAACATACAATTCACCCTCTTCCCCAGAACTCAACAGAAAAAGGACTTGACATTCAAACATGCACAAAGAATGCAATGTCAATGAGCAGTGAAGCTTTATAATGCAGCAATACAAACACTGGAGATGCAATTATGCAGTAAAAGTTATAGTACAACAATACAGATATGAGAGAATGCACTCTAATTGAGCAGCAAAATTCTGGAAGGCAGCAGTCCTAACATGAGCAAAATGCAATGTCATTGAACAATGAAGATTTATAATGCAACAATACAAATATGAGCAAATGCAATGTCATTGGGCAGTACTAATACCCTCAACCCCCTTGATCAATTCTAAACAAGTCAACTATGAAACGCTCTTTATTATACCCTGTTCACTGGCCAGTGACTACTTACAGTCTTGCTGCCGGCATGATGGGGCCCAAGTTGGAGCTCATATGGATCGAAGTTATTTGTAATCCACAAAAATATAAAATGACAGCCAGAGCCTATCACCACTGTGAGAATATCCTAGTGACCAGGCAGCGTGGTTCCTCTGATGAGAAAAGTAGAAGTAGAATCACCTGCCAGAACTCTGGTAATCATCTATGGCTTCTATGTACTAGGCCCAAAGGAACTTCTTTTCTTGCTGAATCATATGCAGGCATGGAACTACTGGTTTCAGACTTCTCTCCTTATTCCCCAAAGTACCATCATCCAGGATTTCAGCAAAAGACAGACACAATCTGCTACTTCACTTCTCTGTCCCAAAGCACTAGAAAAGAAAATCCAGTCATGCTGCAAGGCCCTTTTTCCCTTCAGCTCCCTGTTTGTCTTCCCTCCTTCAGCTAGTATTTCAGTCTCCTCTTTCACTTTCAAAATCATCTTTTATATTCCTGAAAAGACCTCTGCCTTGTGGTGTAATGAAAAACTACAGTCTATTACTTCTACAATGAAAAACAGTGGGAGCTACACGTGTAACATATAACCATTGATTGCATAGATGGAGGGTGATAGTGAGGCTCAGCGGGTTGTGTTGTACTAAGATATAGCAAGAGTTTCTCTGGTTTGATTCTCATTGGGGTGCCTTCTGTATGGAATTTGCATGTCAATCTTTTGTGTTTGCATGGATTATTTCCAAGTGCTGTGATTTATTCATACATTCCAAGTACATGCAGTAGGTGGACTGAACATTCTAAATTGGCTGTAGGAGTGCATGGATGTGTGTGGTACAGTATGACTGTGATAGGGCTGGCCTGAACATTTGCTCTAGCTGATGGACACTGATGTGACACACTGACCCCATGAACAAACACTGGCGGTTTGATGCTGATGTTGACATTTTGTATAGCACAGCGTTCTGACATTGTATAGATAGTGCAGTCTTTTTAAACATAACCTACACAGTAAAGAAAATAAAGTCAGAATGTAGTTCTTTCAGGTTACTTGGCTTGTATCAGTGCAGGCTTGTAATGGTGATATGTTGGAATGCTGAAGTTGGGTTACCTGTTAGTAAAAAGTGGTTGACAGATGTGCTGTCTTGTAAATTACTTTTGCCTTTTAGGCATAAGATATTAATTAAGTTAGGTAGATAGGAGAGATGTACTGAAAGTGTAAAGTGGGGGGAAAAGAAATGGGAAGACTTATTGCAAGTAAGAATTATAATATAATATATTCAGTATTTATGCTACTTGGTTTGCAGACATTTTATTAGGTTGACCACAATCAGGGTTTCATAAATGTTTTCAGGTATGTTTAGATGTTTGCGATGCATTACAACTGGGTTGTAAATGTATCCTCCTACCCAGTGGACTGAGCCTGATGGCTCCTTTACCTGCAGGCAATTTTCTAATTCATCATGCAGTAGCAGGAACTGAAGATTCGTGGGCAAGGCGAGAGTCCTAAGGTCCATTCATTCCTGCCTGAGAATCACCAATCAGTTGATATGCTCTGTCAACAGCCTGGTAGGAGGGAGTAGGCCATCCTGTCTTCTCCATCAGAGGAGGCTCTTCTGAGCTTCCAGTACTTACTGTGCGCTAAGAGGATGTGTGTCCTGAATTGTTTGTCTTCTTGCCATTCTTTGATTTTTGCATGCCATAATGGGCACACCAAGCTTCAGCTCCATGAGGTGAATGCTTAATACTCTTGCCAGGTCTTACCCATTTTTGTGATCAACAGCCAGCTCCTCTCCCATGATTTTTGATCAGAGCCACTCACTCTGGGATGGGTCAGTCAGCAATGGCTGCTCATTTCCCCTGATGGCTTCTAGAGGCACATGAGCCACTATTCGAGCTCTGGTCACCTGCAACATATTTGGGGCTTTATGCCACAGAGTTAGCAACTGTTTTAGAGATGTAGGTTAATATAGTTTCCTACCAAATTACATCACTAATTTACAATTACTTTTGTTTAATCCAGCAGTATAAAAGCTGGAACCAAGAATGATGTAAACGTTCCCTGCCCTCCTATGAATAGTAATGCAGTAAAATCGGCTTACTACGTTTAGTCTTCCATTCAGAAGTTTTTAGAACCTTTTTTATTTATTTTTTTTTTTTTATGGGTGCAAAACTACCTTTTTTGTATAAAAATATACATGTGAACATTTTTTTTTTTTAAATACAGAAACAAGTTGTTGAGCACCTTTAGACACTCTTTAAAGTAAAGTTAGCAATTAAATATTTACAGATTAAAGTGAAGTTCCTCTGTAGGTTTACTTTAACTTTTCAGGGTGGGGCTGAGTAGAGAAGAATGTCATACGTGAAGAACTAGAAGGTTGAGGCAAATGAGCTGGCAATGTCCTTAACCGAGAGTGAGAACAGTATTGAATCCAGTACAGAGCCAAAGGGACAGTTGAGAATGTTCAAGTAGTGGAGATTGATCATTAAGTAAAGAGAGGATACAAAAGGTGAGTGAGAGTTTGACACCCAGCTAATGGCTTGTGTTCCAAAGCCTATTTTCTAAAGTTTTTGTAGAAGGTAACTGACCCCTTCAGATGTCAGTGAATATGCTGGCGCATAGCTGTTTTATATATATATATGGTTGCAGTATAAGTGTGCCTATCATTGCTGAGGGACAGTAAGTAATATGTTTGTATTAATGAACTGCTGTATTTATCTATCAACATTTGATTGCCGGGGAGTCCAACTGGGGTAGAAGTCTATTTTCAGCAGAGGCCCAAGGAGAAAAGCTCAAGTTATTACAAAGCATTTTAAGAACAATTTTACAATCTTTTTATAAATGAAACAAAAACCTCTGCAGTTAAAATAAGTATAACACATTAGATACAATATAAGATATTGGTTAAGAAAAGTATATGACAGTCATTTAATATTTAGAGAAATTTTTGACACCTTTAATTTCTCCACACACTAAGGCTAATACAAACAGGAACTGCAATATGAAGTGAGGGAAAAACAGACTTATGACATATTTTGCGAGAGTCAAGCAAGTGAAGTAGCAGTTAGGAAGAAGGGAGAGTAAGGAGGCATAAGGAATGAAAAGGTATTTTTGCACATTTAGGGATATAGAATGAAAAGGCACACCACAGTCCAGAGTAACAAAAGGCACCACAGTAAAGAACAGCACCATTTTTTAAATGAGGATGAATTTTATACATTTGACAACCGAGTTTGAGTGTATTTATTGTGAAAGTCTTAAGTGAGATTTTTTTAAATTGATGGATGTCAGAGTATTTTTAAAATGGTTAAATTTGACTGGTTGGCATGGGTATAAAAGTTGTGTGTATTTTGTCATAATATTCTGAGGAAGCCTGGGAGATTCCCTGGTGAAAGTGCTTAACTTGCACTGTTATTAAAGTGAGTTCCTATTCTTTACATTTAGGGATATAGTTTTGAGCAAGAACAGCTCCAGAGTTTAGCTAGGAGTCAAAAAGCGTGGTTTTTGAAAGCTGGGAGGGAGGGTATAGACCTGATGGATATAGGGAAGGAGTTCCAAGCCTTAGCACCCTTGTAAGAGTACTGACAGTGATCAGCAGATTTGCTAGATTTGTAGATGGACAGGAGTTTTTGGTCACTGGAGTGCAATGACTGACTGGGAACATAGTTGTGTAGAATGTTTGTTTTTTTTTTTTTTTTAGTTCCAGACAGGCAGATGAATGCTGGATAATTTTACGGGTGGTAAGAATTTGTGTATATGTTAGTTGATGTGGCAGTTCTAACCAATTGATTTTTTTCACTGCTATACAGTGATGGTTTCTCAATGGGATATGTGCTGCAAGTTTTGTGGTGCCTGGTGGTTAGTAAGAATGGCAGCCCCATAAAGAAGAGTGAGGAGGGGATAATTAGTGGCAAGTGTGGTTTTTGGTTGCATCGGTGAGAAATTTTCTGGCTCTGTAGAGCATTCCTAGTTTTTGACCATTTTTTCTTATCCACTTTTGTATATGCAGATCAAAATGTAAAATCATCCACTATCACCCTTAATAGTTTGGTACAAGAAGTGACTCTAGTGGTTGTATTATTGAGAGTGGACTTTAAATTTTGTTCTCTCATGAGAGAGGGGTAGGGAGAGTAGTAGTTTTTTTTTTTGTTGAGCTGGTGAAGGTTTCTGAGTAATTTTTTAGAGGTGTCATGTCTATGTGCAAATAAGTAGGAATTATCTGCGTATTGTATTGTATTAGTGACCTGTTTAGAAGTATAGAGGATGTTGCTGAAAATGTTAGAGGAGAGGACCAAGGATAGAACCTTGTGGTACACTGGTGGAGACTTTGGAGGTAAGGGGAGAGCATGGAGTGCCATTTTACTAATGCCTATTGGACAGGTAGCTTTTGAACTATAGAAGGATAGGCTGAGAGAGACCTAGTGAGGACATTTTGAAGTAGAAGTTTGCTGTAATGACTTCAAAGGCCTTGGACAAGTCTAGAAAGGCTAGTTTGCCATCATCTCTGTCTTTATTGACAGTATCAAGATTAGAAGGGCAGTGCTAGTACTGTGGGAAGGATGAAAGCCATGTTGTGTAGGGGATAGGAGTTCTTTCTGTAGGAGATAGAGTAGCAATTGTGTTTGAATACATTTTTTCAAGTATTTTGGCGGATAAGATTGGTAGAGGTCTAAAGTTATTCATGTCTGTCGAATGTCCTGCTTTATCCCTCTACTGAATTTTCTACTTCATCTCTCTGCACAGTGCGAGACCTTTTTGCCAGATAGAGGAGAAAATGGGTTCCCTCTATTTTTAAGGACTGAGACAGGATAGGCAATGCTATTTGCTACTATTTTAGGCAATTGCTTGGAAGGTCATCAGCTGAAGAACACAGTTTGAGTAGTTTTGTATAGGATGTTGGCACAGGTTTGAAGGTGAAAGTGGATGGGATTTAGATGTTGAGGAATCCCCTGTGTAGAAATGCTATACTGTCTGTAAAATAAGGGTTGAACTGTATTTCAGTTTCAAGGGGTTTGGGTTGAATTTTTGGCCTGGATGCAAGATTTCTTTAATGGATGCCCTCTTTTTTTTTTTTTTTTTTTAGGGTTGTGTTTAGTATTATTCAGAAAGCTATTATAGTGTGGGGTGTGTGTGCTTTTTAGTACGAATGCAAAGCATTCTGACGTTTTCATGATATAAAGATGTTTGATATTTTTCCCATTCTTTCCATGCTTTTTCTCTATCCTGCATTAGCATTCCACTCTTTTTGGATAGCCAAATTGCATTATTTGTTTTCAGCCTCTCTCCCTTCTAGGCGGTGCAAGGCTATTTAGGATATTTTAGAAAAGTTTCATTGAATTCAGTTACAGCATTGTCTGAGGGGAGGATTTTTAGGAAGTTCCAGTTAATTGATGATAGTGTAGTAATGAACATTTCTGGGATAAACTTGGAAAGGTTATATGTTTTATAAATATGCTGTTCAAATGGATTTGTGAGGATGTCTGATCATATAGACTGGGAGATCACAGAGAGAGTCTGGCATTGTACCTGTGGTGGAGTATTTGTTAGGTTCTGAAACTAGGATCCAGTTTAATAGACAATTTTGTCTTGTTATTATGTGTGGGGCTATTAGCTGTGTGAAACCATCTAGCATGTAGTTTGTCCAACCAATTTGAAATTCATATCGCCTAGTAATTTTTCATGAGTAAATGTAATGGATGTCCAATATAGGATATCTTCCAGTAGTAGCTGTATAGTTGCCAGGAGGGGATATAAAGGACAGTAATACATATAGTTATAATTGTATATTTTGAGGAAAGCAATAAGAAGCTCTGCTGAACTGAATCTTGTTTGTTGTAAGGGGAAAGGTAGTCAATAGTTGGAAATATTAAAGCAATGCCACCTTTTCCTCTTTATGTGATCATTACGGATATAGCCAGGATGTATAACTTGAGTTGTTTATGCTGGATTTAAGCCGAGTTTGTTATGGTGAGAACATCGGGTTTATGTTTGGTAATCCAGGCATGTAACTTCTGACATTTATTCCAGCAAAAATGAGATCACCAGGGTTGGGGATTGGCTGCTGTTGGGTTATAGAAGTGTGTGGAAGAGAACTATCTTTGTGGTCATTGCGACAGGTGGGGCCAGAATTAGTGTTTGTATCTCCTCCTAGAAGGATTTTAGTATAATGGGGCACTAAGCATACTTGTTTTCTGCAGAGGATTCTTGCAATTAATTTTGTTTTGGTTCGAGTCAAAGCAAAATTGATTAGTCTATTTTTGGAATAAAGGTGAGGGGCAATATTGAATAGGTTTGGTGCAACATGTGGAGAGTTGTCAGAAGAAAAAATTCAAGTGAGTCACATCTGCCTCAGGTGATGAAAATTTCCTTTATTAACTGCTAACCAGATTACAGCAACATGTTGGCCAAGATGATCTCAATCTGATCAGCTTGGTTACTGACATCAACTTTTATACTTTCCTGTTACTAGCTAAAATAGCTTTTGTTACATTTCTAACAGTTGACAGTTGGCTATGAAAAACATCTAGGATCACAATTTACCTCAAAACCACAGCTAGTGTAGAATGTTTACCTCAAAACCACAGTTAGTGTAGAACGTTTACCTCAAAACCACAGTGGTAGCTAGAATCTTCCAGAGCCTGCCTCAGTAAATTAACTCTTATTCAAAAGTATAGAAAACGGGTGTTGTTCAAGTTCATAAGCAAACTACGTCGATCATAGATAAAGCCCATCTTTAATAAACATGGTTCAATGACCTTTTCTTACCAACACTTCAGCAAATAGCATATTCATCTTGCTAGATGGGAGAAAGAGACAAATAATAGTATGTTTTTTAAAACTTTTTCTCTTAACATTTCCCCCCCTCAAAACACTTTTATTTGTCTTTTATTTCAGCAATATATGGTAAAAACTTAAGCTTTTCTTTGCATACATTACTTCATAGGCAAGACAAACTTTTAAACTCCAAAAAACATTTACAAAAGTCACATTTCAATGTATTCACTTTCACCAGTCTGTTGCAACTGCTGGTACATCGTTTTCGTAACAGCAGTATCAACCAGTCTTTGTAGAAGACCTCTGATACAGGGTATATAACAGCAACCACATACCACCACGATAGCCACAGCGACTCCGGACACCAGGAAACTGCTGATGAGATGACTCCATTTTCCAAACCACGCTCGTAGAAAGTCTGTGAAGGGATTACTTACCCCAGAGTTCTCTGCCAATTCGGATAACATCTCCAAACCTTTCAAAGCTCGAGTGATGCTCCCATCAGGGGCAGTGTTATTCGGAATATATGTACAACAGAAAGTCCCAAACATCCTGCAAACTCCTCCTTCTTTGGCCAGGAGCATATCCAATGCAATTCGATTCTGCCATGCCACCTGCAAAGTGGCCTCCAGTTGTTCAGCAATACCTTTCAATGCATCTTTGGTATAGTTCACAAAACGCTGCTGGTTATAGTAAATGTAGTTGATCCAGTCCACATTCTTATTGGGTTGAATCCAGACAAAGATGGATGCAAAACCAGCTGCTATTTGGTTTATTGCTTTGTATTCATCAGGCACGCCTCTTGGTACGCCAATGCTATCGATGTAGACACTGCTATCGAAGGATTGCTTCGGTGCCTCTCTTTTTCTCTTATTCAACCACCTCTGCTTTATTTCAGGTTCTCTTACGAAATTGCTTGCTGGAACTGGGAAAATGTAGAATGGCAGAATTAACTTTGCGAGTGCACAAGTTCCCTTCCAGGGAATCGTAAGCCTTGATCTGAGTTTGGCAGACGTATGGTGGTTATGTGGAGACAACAAACTATGAGTTTGGTTCTCCAGAAATGGATTCCCGTTGCCATTCACAGTAACATTGCAATAGTTCTGTCCCATATTGCCATAATTCTTTCCTGTGCCATCTCTGGAATTGCACATATACGAACCTGGATAAGAGCTTGATGTAGGCGGTTTCTCAACTTTGCTTATGACTGGAAAACGCTGGGTTTCATTTTTGCATTTATCTTTGGTTTTGTTAACAGACCCGTCAAATTACCTTCAGCTTGCATTAATGGGACTGTCGCTAGTTGCGGTTTACCTTCAGCACAAGAAACACAGTTCTCACTATGTGCCTCTCGGGTACTATATCTAACCCAAGATATAACCATTCATTATGGTGTACGAATCCTGTCTCGAGTAACAATTGTTCTTCCTCTGTGAAGGCAAAATCTGCTTTACTTGTAGCATTTTTAAGGCTTTGCACTTTAAGTTGGAAAGTCCCCAAACGATCAGTTCCAATTGGAAGAGACACTCCGATTCCATAAACTCTTGAATCACTTTCTTGTGGTGACACGATGGTTATAGTAATTACTTCGGTACCTTGGAAATGCGCAATTTTTATTCTTTGCCTGCTTTCATCTTTCTCCGGTATTCGCTGCACCACTTGTTTCCCATCTGTTCACATTTTGTTGACCACCAAACATTTGACCAGGATGCACAGTCTCTATTGCACAAGTATTTTGCAAGAGTCAGGAAATCATTACTGTTCCATTTAGCACAGTCCAAAATTCCTTCACAAAGTTTTACCTTGAACATAGTAGTAACACCTGTTTGCGCTTGCAGCACCACCATTCCTTTCTCTCACAACTGTTCCTTCTCGTATGGACATATTTACTTTCGCCACCAAAATCATCATCACTTAACAGTTCAAGTACCAGTTGAACATGGCCATCCTTCCTCTGTAGTCAGACTTTGCGTTCAGGGGTCCGATGGAGTCTGACCAGCATCAATGGTAGAAGGAAAAGTCTTGTTTTTTACAGTGGGTGATATGAATCCACAAAGTCCTCTCTGCGATCTTTACAGCCGTAGGTGTCGAGATAAGTACTTGATATGGGCCTTCCCACCTGGGGGATGACCAGTTCTTTCTCTTCACAAATCGGATCCAAACCCAGTCCCCGGATGCCATGTTTAACAAGGTTTCACTTCTGGAATCTGCAAAAGAGTCATTGGTTACAAGAGACTTGACATTTAGCAGCTTCTTCATATAATCCACCAGATTCTCACCCCCCTCACGTTCCGCTGGCAACAATCCTTGCCACTGCGGGATGTAATATGGTCTCCCAAACAAAAGTTCAAATGGTGTAAGTCCTTTGTAGGAGTGTGAGATTCGCATGTACAGGAGTGCCAATGGAAGGCACGCAGTCCAGGATCTATGCGTTTCTGCCATCAGTTTGCGGAGCTTACTCTTCAGGATACCATTGTGTCTCTCCACCAGTCCAGCTGACTGCGGATGGTAAGCACAATGGTACTTGAGATCAATTTGAAACACTTGACCCAGCTTCTGCACAATCTGGTTTACAAAATGAGACCCATTATCACTATAAATGCGCCTTGGAAGGCCAAAACTGTGAATTATTTCTGTTGTCAAAAGCTTTGCTACTGTGTGTGCATCCGGATGCTTTACTGGAAAAGCTTCTAGCCACTTAGAAAAAGCATCAATTATAACTAGACAGAACCTTTTTCCCTCTGAAGGTGTCAACTCAAAGAAGTCCATACAGAGTGTGTGGAAGGGATATGGAGGGGTAGGGAATGCCTGCTGAGATTTCTTAACTTCCCCCCCTGAGCATGATACTTTGCACATAATAAACAAGATAAACAGAATTGCTTTGCATAAGTTGAAAATCCTTTTCACCAAAACACCTTAGACACTATTTGAACCATTGTCTGTACTCCTACATGGGCAGGTCCATGGCTAACCAATGCAGCATACCTAAAAAGGTTTGAGGGTAATACCATTTTGCCATCTGATGCCCTATACAACCCATCCTGTTGAGTGATATCATATTTTACCCAACAACATTTTTCTTTCTGTGTTGTCAATGTTTGCATTACTTTTAGTGTCTCTAAGTCTAAGAGGTGTCCGGGCTCTAAATCATTGTCATGTAAAAGCAAATCATTTTCTTGAGCTGCCATCAGCAAGGGCATTTCCCCTGGAGACAGGATCTTTTTTTGTTAGTATGTGCGGAACATTTACATATCGCTATCTGGAGTGGTAAATGCACTGCATCTAACAACTGTAAAATTAAATCTCTGTGATTTATTGGTTTGCCTGTCGCAGTAACCATTCCCCTATTCTTCCATTGTTGAGCGAAAACATGTACAGTAGAGAAAGCATATTGAATATATGTATAAATTGTCACTTTTTTACCCTCCCCTAAGGTACAAGCTAGCTGCTTAGGCAGAATAAATGTTTGACAATCCCTTTGCTTCTAAAACTTCAGTTTCTGTGGTGACAGCATACCCTACCAGTGTTTTTCCTACAGTGTCCTTCTTTGCTGATACGTCTACAAACAAAACAAGATCAGAATCTGCCAACGGAATATCTGTTAAATCTGGTCGGGGAAGTACTTTGTCATGAATGCTCTCTAAACAAACGTGTGGAGTACCTTCTTCTGGAGTCGGCAAAAGTGTCGCCGGATTAAGAGTAGTACATCTTTCTATGGTCATATGTGGCTGTGTCAGCAGCACTGTCATACACGACAAATGTCGACTAGGAGATAAAAAGGTTATCTTATCTTGCAAAAGTATGGTAGCTACTGAATGTGGAACTCGCAATTTTAATGGGTGAAACAAAACTAATGATGCTGAGGCTTGCACTGCCATGGCGGCTGCCACTACAGCTTGAACACAATGCGGCAATGCCCTTGCAACAGGATCTAATCTGGTGGAATAAAAAGCTATCGGTCTCTGTTTATCCCCATGTACTTGTACCAGAACCGAAGTCATATATCCTCCCTTACAATCAACCATTTGTACAAACTGCTTAGAATAGTTCGGAAAACCCAAAACAGAGGATCCTGCTATCAATTGCTTAATTCTATTAAATGCTTGTATTGCCTTATCTGTCCACTGTATATTACTTTTAGCAGCCATGGGAGTGTCATAGATCAGTGCAGTCAATGGCCCTACTTCAGCATAATTAGGAATCCAACTTCTACAAAAAATAGTCACACCTAAAAACAACATCATCTCCTGCTTAGTCGTAGGCATAGGTGCTTCAAGAATTGCTTGTTTTCTTTTATTTTCCAATTGTCTACCTTCCTGCGAGACTAAGTAACCCAAGTACTTTACTTCTGCTTTCCACAATTGCAACTTCTCTTTATTTACTTTATGTCCTTGCTCAGCTAAAAAACTAAGAAGGGCAAGGGTATCCTTTTTACAACTTTCCTGCGTGGGTGAGGCCAATAAAATATCATCTACGTACAGCAGGACCTGGCTTCCCTCTGGGGGAACAAGCTGAGCTAAATTCACAGCCATTTCTTGTGCGAATATTGTCGGACTCTCGCAATAACCCTGTGTCAATCTGGTGTATGTGCATCTTTTACCTTGGAAAGTGAATGCAAACCAAAATCTACTCTCCTTGTGTAGTGGTATGGAGAAAAAAAGCATTGCTTATATCTATGCCAGAAAAATATATGTGCTGAGGTAGTAAATCATTAAGTAATGTATAGGGGTCAGGGACCACCGGTGCTCTTGGGATCACAGCTGAATTAACTGCTTGTAAATCCTGAACCAACCTCCATGACCAATCCGGTTTCTTTACAGGAAACAGAGTATTGCAGGGTGAATCTGGGCATTCAACAAGAATTCCTACCTGTTTTAGCTGTTCAATAACTGGTTTAATTCCTTCCTCTGCTTGCTTACTTGGTGGATATTGGTGCTTACGAGGTCTAAAACCTGACTTTGCAGTTATACAAACTTCACCTGCTGTTTTCATTAATCCTACATCTCCTTTACCTTTTGACCATAAATCTTCCTCTTGAGTTAGGAGGATTTGTCATGCCATTTCTGTTTTGTCATCTCTGAGGTGCACACTTGGTCGTGCCCAAGTCACCCAATTTAATCTTTGTACCTGGATCTGTTGATCTTTTAACTGACTTTGACATTGTGTTCCAAATCGTTACCTTTTTCGCCAAATCTACCCAATGTGTCCCCACTGCTTTTAGTAACTGAGATATGTGGGCTTTAACTTGAGCGATATAAAGAACTCATTTCCTTAGTCAAAGTACAGGTTACTACTGTATTACCTTCCCAAAACATATAATTCATAATTATCCTTGCACACTTGTGCTTAAAGAATTCTTTTTCAAATTCTTTATCCAGACCAGGGGCCTTATAGAACATTGTACAATGTAAGTGCGCCGCAACCTGCGGTGACCCGCTCCCAGATTTACTTAGAGCTAGATTGATCAACTCTGTATCAACCCTCCCTGGGCCGTCTGAAATAAAGTCTAGGCTATACCAGTAAAACAAGTCTTGTACTCCCTGTACTACTAAGCCATCCGCTAACCTTTTTGCTTCAATACCTTTAGGTGTGGGAATTGCCGCTATTCCAAACACATGCATCAAATCTCTTCCTAGCAAATTTAACTGGACAAACTTTTGATATAATTACCCTACACCTAACAGTTTGGTTTGTTTGTGGATCTGTGAACAGTAGAGGATGAGACAGTGGTTCCTTATAAATTTTCCCATTTGCCGCTTTTACAGGACAAACTCATCTGTTTCGCAGTTCGGAGGCAGAACTGCTGGATACAAAAGTGTACGCGATGCACCTGAATCACAAAAACTCCACTTTTTGTCCCTCAACCAAAAACTCTATCATGGGTTTCTGATCTAGATGCATAGCAATACCCAAATTTGCCAGGTTTATGACTTCACAGTCACAATCCCGCCCTTCCATTAGAGTGTTTCTGACGTTCATCATAGAGTGTGTCTGCCTCTTCACTATCCCCATAATGAAGATGGCGCCTTTCTTTACTGTCATATAGTCATGCGGAGCCCTTGTTCATAAGCTGTGGGGGATGTTGCCACTCTTCATAGTCGGCAGCGAAGTGCCCACGTCTACCACATTTAAAACATTCTCCACGTTTTAACCTTTCCCTATAGGCTGAATGTCCACCCGGTTCATTTAACGTGTCCCATTGCGGGCCCCCACATTTTTTTTTTTATGCCACCACGGCGCCCTTGCCCCCTTTGGTCCTGTACTAAGAATATACCACCATCATCCCCTACTGCCAACAGTTGTACTTTCTTTTTTAGACTAAAATGTCGCTCAGCATGTCGTGCATATTCAAACAAAGGTTGCAGTTTACATGTTCTATGATCTACCATGTGCTTAGTAATAAAACTACTTATCGGAGCCTTACAACCTTTAAGAAAAGCATTCTTTAATTGCTGTTCATACGGACTATCATTAGTCTGATCCTGCGGAATCATCATTCCACAATGGTTATTGAACACTTCTGTCAATCTTACAATATAATAATCTACAGATTCATCATCATTTTGAATGCACTGATTTATTACTGTCCAATCTGCTCTTGGACGCCACTTATCAGAAATTCTCTTTTAACAGATCAGTGACTCGTGTGTCTAACACCCCAGAATTATGCCTTAATGTAGTGCTGTCATCTGCCTTACATGTCCAAGTACCACAAACTAAGTGCCAATCTGGACCTAAGATTTGTCGCACTACTTGTTCTACTTCTAAACCATTTAGATGATAACTTAAACGCATACCAACTATGTCCTCAGAAAACTTTTGAAAATTAACCTTGGGATGAGGAATACCATCCATAGCTCGTTTATATCCTCTCTAGCCCAGGGACGATAAACTAAAATAGTTGGTTCTTGTCCAACATCTCCTGCTTGTGGGTTTGCAACTTGTATTAAGGGAAGAGCTTCTGAATGGTCAGAAAGTTTAATAGCCCAACGTCCTTGCCCTGCTGGTCCTGACCTTAGCTGCATAGGTTGGTCTACCTGTTGCAAAGCAACCTTAGGTACTACGGGAATTTGTGGGTAAATTGGAGGGGTCACAACATTTCCTTGAGCAGCTAATAACCCACCCTGCTTTACAGATCCCACATAAACAGACTGATATTGAGGAGGTTTCCCCGGTATGGCAGCAGCAATTTCACCATACGGTGGGGCGGTTGCCTGCCTTTGTACTGCACAAACTGTATGCTCATCCTCCTTATCTAAAAATAAAGCTACTTTTCCACTTGGCACCAGAGATACCTTTTGATTTATTTTCTCTTTTTCCTGACACTTTTTCTTTTATAGCTCGTTTATTTGCTTCTAACCATTTTTGTGCTTGGGGAAATCCCAATTGTCTTGGCTTTTTAGTTCTAATTCCTGCATCCTTTTTCAAATCTCTAACCAATTTTGCACAGGCATTCTTATTCAGTGTACCATCAAAATCATATTTCAACTTCCACTTCTCAAAAATTTAACATTATTTTTGTTTAAACTTTTCATATACTTAGCATCAACATTTAAACAGACATCACTCTCACACTTGCAGCAACTTGAACCCATGTTTTCCTAGATTTCTTATTTTAGGACTGCATTTCTTATTTTTAGGACTGTATATTTTAGGACTGCGTTTCTTATTTTTCAGGGCTTATTACACAATGGGGCTATCTTAACGGGGATCCTAACAAAATAATCTTAATTATTCCTACCCACCCTTAACTAAACATAAAACCCCTGTCGACAAGGTTAAATTAAATGGGAAAAAAGGTATTTTCATCCTACCTGAACCAGATGAGACTCAGTTTCCCCTTTTGGTTCAGAAATCGTCCCTCAGATAGGGATCAGAGAGCGGCCGGCCTCTTTCCAACGACAAATCAGTCGGAGGGCTTTCCGTCGAAGGAATCTTAAGATGAGAAACCCTCACCTGCGCAGGTTTTTCGGTCTCTGTCAGTCTGATCTGTATCTTCGTAGAGGTTTCCGGTCCGAAGGACCAAAATGTCAGAAGAAAAAATTCAAGCGAATCACATCTGCCTCAGGTGATGAAAATTTCCTTTATTAACTGCTAACCAGGTTACAGCAACATGTTTGCCAATATGATCTCAATCTGATCAGCTTGGTTACTGACATGAACTTTTATACTTTCCTGTTACTAGCCAAAATAGCTTTTGTTACATTTCTAACAGTTGACAGTTGGCTATGAAAAACATCTAGGATCACAATTTACCTCCGAAAAGAATGCTTTACCTCAAAACCACAGCTAGTGTAGAACGTTTACCTCAAAACCACAGTGGTAGCTGGAATCTTCCATAGCCTTCCTCAGTAAATGAACTCTTATTCAGAAGTATAGGAAACGGGTGTTATTTAAAGTTCATAAGCAAACTACATCTATCCTAGATAAAGCCCATCTTTAATAAACATGGTTCAATGACCTTTTCTTACCAACACTTCAGCAAATAGCATATTCATCTTGCTAGATGGGAAGAAAAGACAAATAATAGTATGTTTTAAAACTTTTTCTCTGAACAAGAGTGTAAAGAGGAAGTATGGATAGGTGATTGGGACAGAGTTGGAGAGATGTATATTATGTTATCAAGTATTCTGGAGCTTTTCTCCCAGGTATATGTATATTATGTTAGCAAGTATTCTGGAGTTTTTCTCCCCGGGCCTCCGCTGAAAATGGACAGCTCTGTCCAGTTGGACCTCCTCTGTAAATAAATGTAAAATAAAATATCTCGCAACATTGATTTTATTTAGTCATTGTAGGAAGAGAAGAATAGGGGATATGAAGAATAACTTAATTAAATACAGGCATCTATAGATGTCTGATACTGGGGAAGTAGCAGTGAAAAAAGAAACTACTTGCAGGGCAGTAGGAGAATTACCAGATTATCTCTCTAGATAGTACCTTTGTGAAAATTTTGTTGTTGGGGCAAACGGAGTAATCTGTAGTCTTGGAGACCTAAAGGGGCTTGGATTTTTTTGTCTGTGGGACTGTAAAGGTGTGTTTAAATTGTGAAGGTACTAGTCCTCCTACTTGGTGATAATCTGAATAGGGCTACAAAAAAGGGGGGGGAACACTATATTTACAAAATAGAAGAACCTCAACAGACTTGTCATAGGTAGACCTGTATATAGTTAACATACATTTACATCATGCAAGTTATAGGCTGCTGTTGAATAATATGTTAACGTAGTGTATTTGCCATTTGGCATACATTATGACAGCATAATCAAAAAGATCTTGCATCCATGTATATCGGGCAACAAGGAGATGAGTGCATAGAGGATAAGCAGTGAAATGTGTTGTGTGTATGTGTATATACAATGGGGGGGGGGGTTATTGCATTTGAAGGAAGTGGCAGCTTGGCATCCAGCTATCAGTGCTCTGTTTAGCATGTCATCTGAGTGCTAAAAGCAGTGCTTAACTGGAGTCAAAATTAGGAAATATGATAAAGACAAAGTGCAATAGTTAGCAATCTGTGAAGAAGCAGAGCTCAGTAATCAGTGTGTGCATGTGACATCAAAGCTACAGGCTCTTGCAGCAATAAAATTTAATATTTAGAAAGACCGCATATGGTTGCGCATAATTCTTCTGTTTGGTTTTCTATATTTATAACATTTTTTTTTGCTACTTTACCTCTTCTTTCTTACTCTGCCAGTTTATTGTTTATGACTTGTCAACTGTCAATTGTTTAAGCTTTGAAACCCTTACACACTTGTATTTTCACTGTAACCACTTTTGTTTTGCCTCGTTAATAATTATAACTGTATGCTTTTCTTGTATTCTGTAGTGTACCTCCACATGCTGTAATGTCATGCGAATAGATATTCTGTGTGTGTTCTTGTATTTTTAACTGACAAGTCAGATCGGTTGTATGTAATTGCTGTGGAGCTTTTCTCCCCGGGTCTCCATTGAAAAAGGGCTCTGTCCCTGCTGGATCAACCTGGTCAACAAATGTCGAATGAAGTGGCACATTATTACACTACACCATGCATGGAGCATGACTGGGAACAAGGTTTGTTTAAATAACTGAATTCTTTGTCTATATCTATTTAATTACAAGGACCCTTTTGGTTGTAATAGACTTTGTAGACTTGCACAGACTCTAGGATTACAGTTAGAACAAGAACTACGTAATTGTAGAAATTAAAAATGCCCGGTGTGGCTGCATGGTTTGGGGAGCTGCTTCTTGTCTCCAGGGCTCAGGCGACAGAAAAAACTCTGTTTTACTGTTTCCCGAGACAAGCCGTTTAATAGTAAATCATTGGTATGATGATGTGGAGATTTTTGCATGTAATTTTCTGCTTTTTGGATCAGCCCTGTTTTTAATAAGCTTTCTTCCTCACTTCTTGAATATGGTAAAACAATGAGTGAAGAAGTCGCACAGAAAAACTAATCAGTAAAAAGCAAAAGAAAAATCTAGCGAGGCTATGTTTAGACTTAAAAAAGAAAAAGGTCATTGACATTCAGAATTGCCATAGCTGAAACACCTGATGTCTTTAGTGGGTTATTTGCATATATCCCATGTTCATAGGTTCATACTAGGCTATCTGCCCAAGGGCATTTATAAGCCTAGCCCAGAGTTTTGTGGCTTTCGCCACCCGTTTAGTTTGAAGGATACTATGCCCATTATTTTGCTGTGCCTCTGTCAAGCAGTGACACTGAGGTAATCCCTGGGGTATATCTGCGATCTCCCATCCATTGGTCAAGATTTCTCTTGAACAAAGCCAGCTAGGTGCTCTGCCTCACATGTACCGGGATTTTGTTCCACAGCATAGGGAGTCTCTGGGTGATGAATCTGTCCCTCCAGCACGTCCTATTAATAACCGTGTCAAGGTTTTTAAGTCTCCCACCCTTGTAGTTCTGAGGGATCTAGATTTTTTGAGGTGAAGCATGTTCATCAATTCCAGGTTGGACATGGCCTTGTATGTCAGGCACAGGTCACCTCTGAGCAGATGGTAAGCGACTGAATAGAGCTGGAGTTCCTTCAGTCGGGCAGCATAAGACATATTTTTGAGACCCTTTTGGTGAGGAACTTTTGGGGCCTTTCCAGTTGCTGCAGGTGTCGGGTCAGATACATTCTGAATGGGGCATTGTACTCAATCATTGGTCTGATGAGTGATGAGTACAGGGGGACGATGACCTCCCTTGATCTAGATGTGAATCCCTTCGTGATCAGGTGGGCAATGTAGAAGGTCTTCCTAACTACTTTGGCAACGTGAGTGTCAAACGAAAGGTTACTGTCAACCTGGGTCCCCAGATCCCTGATAACCTCTTCTGTGCTTAGTGGATTGCCACCTATATGGTAGCTAGGGGTAACCTTGTTTTTCCCGAAGGGTATGACTATGCATTTTTGGCGTTTAACTTTAGGCCATGGCTCTGGCACCAGTTATCCGTTTCTATAAGACCCTTCTGAAGGATATCTGTGTCAGATGTGTTCTCAACTATGGGGCCCAGTTTGCAGTCATCTGCAAACTTTGTCAGCCATAACCCTCCTGTGTTTGCTTGTACTTCTGAAAAGTAGATGCCGAACAAGAGTGGGCCCAGGACTGAGCCCTGTGGGACACCACTTGTGACAGGCTTTGAGTCTGACATGGCGCCAGCAACTCTGACCCTGTGGGTTCTGTCACTTAGCCAGTTTGCAACCCATCTTGTGACGTATGGGTTTACATTTAAGCTGATGAGTTTTTCAATGATACCTGAGTGGGGTATTGTGTCGAAGCCTTTGCCAGGTCGAGGTAGGCTGTGTGGACTGCCTTTCCTCATCAATGGCCTTGGTGACTGTTTCAAAAGTCAACCAAGTTTAAAAGGCATGATCTGCCTTTGACAAAGCCAAACTGGGTTGGATCCAAAGTCTGCAAGTCCCCTATGTCTTTATTTATGAGTTCCATTATGATCCTCTCCATAGCTTTGCAGATCAGGCTTGTCAAGCTGATGGGACGGTAATTTCCAGGGTCGGTGGAGGCACCGGCTTTGTGAAGTGGGATCACAGTTGCCGTACGCCACTCCTTGGGTACGTATCCTGAGGTGAGGCTAAGATTAAACAGCTGCCCTAACTGCGGGTTTAATTCCTCATTGAGTTCGTGGAGCACACAATCGGGGACACCATCTGGTCCCATGGATGCGGTGTTTTTGCCTTGGAGAGAGCAGTTCTCACCTGAGCGTTAGAGATGTTTGGGGGGCTACAATCCTCTGGTATAGATATCTCTCCTTTTGGGGAGGAGGGGGGGGGAGAAGTTTGCACTGAACCTGTCAGCCAGTATGTTGGCAATGTCTGTAGGTTCAGTGATTTTTACATCATTTTGAACTAATTCTGAGCATATCTGGGAGTTTCCTCCCAGGTTTCTAACATAGCTAAAGAAGGCCTTATGATTGTCTTTTGAGTCATTAGCGACTTTTCTCTCAAAATTTGCCTTGGATGATTTTATGAGAGATCTTAGTTTTTTACTTACAATGATCAAAGATGTCTTCCCTTTTAAGGATTTTGTTCTATCTTGTAGTAGCTTCCTCCTTTTGTTGTAGAGCTTGTTTATGGCTGGGGTCCACCAGACTGGACGCTTGCCTTTGGTACAAAGAGTCTTTGTTTTGTTTGGGATTGCCTGATCCATGCAGTCCTGTAGGTGCTGGTAGAAGGCATTTGTAAGTGATTCAGCGGCTTGAGTAATGGTTTCCGCAGGCTCGGGGGCCTTAAGAGACCACACTAGTCTTTAGAAGTGTGAAGTCGGCTTTTGAGAAGTTCTTCACTGTGGTCTTTTTTATCTCGGGTGGGGGGCGGGATGTGGACTTCCAGTGAGATTAGTTTATGATCTGATCTCACCAGTGAGGGGTATACTTCCGGTGTTGAACATTGTGACCCCATGTTCGTGATGATGAGATCTAGTATGTTTTCTCCTCTTGTGAGGATGGTGACCAGTTGTTCCATGGCATTTTGAGTTTATGAACTCTAGGAACCTTTGGGCTAGAGTGTTGGGGCTTGAGTAGTGATCCCAGTCTATATTCGGGTAGTTGAAGTCACCTAGTATGATGCTGTTTGGAGATACGTTTATCCCCTCCAGTGTTTTCAGGAAAGCTATGTGAGGTTCCTGAGTTTGAGAGGGTGGCCTGTAACATGCTACAAATTGCAGAGCAGTCTTGCCTATGGTTAATTGCACCTGGATGGTCTCCGATGCATCGTGCGTTGCCACCAACCTTGAGGTGTGGGTGTCCTTGATGAATATGGACACCCCCCCCTCCTTTCTTGGTGTTGTCCAGATTTTGGGGCCGGAACGCATGATATGAGGTAAAACCTGATAGTGCCGGGGTGCTCTCAGGAGCCTTGAACCAGGTTTCAGTCACAGCACAGACATCGATGTTCTCCATACTGAGAAGGGCCTCGAGTGCGTGCATCTTGAGGTTGAGACTTCTGGCATTGAGCAGCATTACCCTTAGTTTTTCCTTTTTGTGTTCTAGGGTGGTAGGTTTAGAATTTGAGCCTTGCCTAAAAAGGCACTATGGGGTGGCAAGAGCCTTTGCCAATATCCGGAAGCCCAGGGTGACAGGTGCAAGCCATCCCTTGCAGCAGCGTGGCTTGTCCAGCATGTCATCCCAGGCAGACAGACATTGGATCCCCTTTGAATGACACCAGAGTTTAAGCCAATTATTAAAGCTGATCATCTTGTCTCTGTATTGTGGCATCATTCTTGGTGAAGGTAGGATACTGCTCAAGGTCAGGGTCATACCTGCCTGGGCTACATAATCAGAGAGCTCCTCTGTCTCTTTTCATGTAGTCCAAGGAGGTACGTCTCAGGTCGTTCACACCAGCGTGGACAATGACTGACTCGTACTTGTACCTGCTGTTGAGAGACCTGAGTGCTTGCGTTATGTGGCGGATTCTAGCGCCCGACAGGCAGCTTACTGTGACCTTCTCCTTACTCAATCTGGTGAGCTGGACGTCAGTGTGTCTAACTATGGAGTCACCAATGACGAGTGTGTCTGGCATTGTGTTTGGCCTTAAGGGCTGTGACTGTTTGGCACACTGACTATGTGGTCTATGTGTTGTGTCCTGAGGTGGCAGTTGTTTGGGTGTCTGCTTTGGTGGCCTCTGCTGTTTTGGTAGATTTTTGATCAGAGCCTCCGAGTATGTCTTTGTGTGTTTTTACCAATGTCAGAAAAAGTTAATAATTGTTTTACTTCTGGGAAGCAAATAACCTCATAAGGATTTCCATTTATACTCTATTCCTTGTCTAGGCCCTGATCACAATGTGCCTGGCTGTCGGTTTTGTGCTAGATTTAACCAACGCACTTATTAAGCGTCGGTATATTTTTGCATCAAAGTATTTTGGAAATAGATTTAACTATCCAGAAATGTTGTTGGATAGCAATCTGACTACCAGAGTACATAAAAAATGCAAAGAAAAGGACAGAGAAAGGCAGTCGAGATGCAAAATGGACGAAGCTTCTCCTAAGCCAGTTGCTGGTTCGCCGATGCTCAGCGAGGCGCTTTCGCAGCCCCTGAAACTCGCTACCTTCGAGTCGCAGGCCTCTACCGACACCCTTGTGGAGTCCGGCATGCCGCAAGATACTCTAGGTATTGGACCAACGGATGTTTCTCCCTCTGATGGGACCGGAGCCGCTGAGCAGGCACCAGCTTCTGAGGGTGTTTTCAGACCTCCAACATTTGTATATCAAACCGACAGCTGCAAAACCAAAGCAACTTCTAAAACTAAACAACCGACGCATGAGCCACGTGCACAGGCCTCTATGCCTTAAAAACAGATAATCAAAATGGCTGAAGAACTTGTTATCTTTTTCAGGGGATACCCATCCCCCTCCAAATAAGAGGCCTAGGCAAGACACTGATTATGAATCTTCAGATTGGGTTTCTATTTCTTCTGATTCCTCTTCTGATCAGGAATTGTCTATACCTCCCTTTGAGGATTCTGATGCTGAGGAGTCTATTCATCTGCATCTCCTCCTGAGGATTATTCATTTGGAGAAACCTTGCATACTTTGAGGAAGCATTTTCACTGGGCGAGTCAAGATTTCTCAGAATCAAGAGGCTCTGAGATTTCCTTCTCCCTCAGCACAAGCCTTTAGCCATCCCCCCTGTTTTAAACATTGTGGATGTGTTTTCGGAGTCTAGCTTGACCCCTGACTCCAGCTCCCAGTAAGCCTGACAGATATTACAGGGTACCTGACTCTCTCATAAATTTTTATTTAGAAACCCTGCTGCTGATCCTGAAACTATTTATTTCACAGGGTCCAAAGGGAGTTGAGGCCTCAACATCAAAAAAATCCTACACCCTCTGACAGAGATTCAAGGGCGGTAGACAGATGGGGGGGGGGGGGGTTTATACATCTGCAACCTTGGCAATCTGGGCCTTAAACTGTCAATTTCATATGATTAAGTGCCAACAACATCATGTGGGATTGCTGAAACAGAAAATGATGATTTCAGAATGTGCAGAAAACAAAGAATTGCAGGAATTATTGCATGCAGCTGAACAACTTGGAAAGCATACTTTGCAATGTGGTTTTGATTCCTTAGAGGCCTCCTGCAGGGCCGCAGTTACTGGATCTGTGATTAGGAGGCATGCCTGGTTAAAGGAACAAAATTTGCCTGATCATGTTAAAGCTAAATTGCTAGATACACCTTTACAGCATGATTCCCTGTTTGGTATTATGGCAGAAGAGGTTCTAAAGAAAATGGATGACAAAGCTAAGTCTAAGCAAACTGTTAGACATCTTACAAGTGCAGCCAAAGATTCGGTAGACACTGGCCTACAAAAAAATTGGTCCTTTCCTGTGTCAAACAGAACTCAAAGGGGCAAATCCAGATGCCCTAAGGGTTCCAGATACCAGGCGCAAGATTCATACAGGTCAAAGCAATGGGGAGCTTCCACCTCCAAATCTGGAGGGGATAAAGCTCAAACCTACAGAAAGCAATCCCAATGACTTCCCTCTGCCTACACCAATCACTTATCTTTTGGCAGCACCCATAGGGGAAAATTAGCACTTTTTGCTCAAAATTGGCAGTTAATAACCCAAGACAAGTGGGTGCCAAGCATCGTGTCACAGGGATACAGATTCCATTTCCACACTCTGCCAATGCCAAATGGTTGGCCAGACCTGCCGAAAAATCAATGGGCAGAGGCACAAACAGGTTACGTCCCTCATGGATATGGGGGCCATTCAGACCGTACCAGAACAGGAAAAAGGACAAGGTGTTTTACTCAAGAAGTTCTTGGTACCCAGAAAGGACAAGGCCTGGAGGCCAATACTGGATTTATCGATTTTTGAACACATACCTGGACATTCAAAAGTCAAAATGCTGACTTTGCAGCAGCTTCTGCCCATGCTGGGCAAGAATGCTTGGCTGGTGACTTTAGACCTAAGAGGCATACCTGCATGTCCCAAGAAGACCATCATGCAGAAGATACCACCGATTCAAGGCTGGCTTAATGCCGTACTGTTAGAAAAATATATAATAGTAATATGCATGCTTAGTACATTCAAGGTTTAAAAGGGTTAATACATTTATTCTGTTCACACTGCATGAATCTGCCCAGCTATTAGACACTTAACAAGAGACATTTCATTTCTGCTAATGTCATGAAAATAACGAGACATTTGATTTCTGCTAATGTCAGGAAACTTAACAGAGAGATTTCATTTCTGTTTATACCATGAGAAAGTATGCAGCTGCTAGAAGCTTTGATAAAGAAAACAATAGATGCTTGAAAGTATAAACCATAGTCAGCATTACTCGTACCAAAGCTAGAAATGTACCTTGAATCTAGACAAAATGTAACACGTGTATTAGAACTGCACAATTGAAGAATTGAAAAGTTAAGGTGGGCTAAAATAAGCCCAAGGCCAGGTTGTTTTTCTCAAAATGTTTTGCAAGCTAGCAAATAATCTAACCTAGTCAGCAATAGGCCTAGTAACATTTTCTGTTGAACATTCAAAAAGCTGTGTCTAACTACGTCAGCAATAGAATAGTAACATTTTCTGTGTGACATGAAGAGAACTGTATAAGAATAGCATACTGATCACCAAAGAGCTAGACAAATCTTGTACCTACATGCTTTGTCTCCTTGCTGCAAGTAATGAGGGTGCCTTGCTTGAACCTAACGTGCATTGGTCTTTGAAGTGTTTTCCTTTTATAATTACCAATTCTCTGCACTGCCCTTTGGCTTATCTACTGCGCCCAGGGTCTTTACAAAGTGCCTGGCACCAGTAATTGCATTTTGCAGACAAAGAAGTATACAAATATATCCTTACTTGGACGACTGTCTCATTCAAACACAGAACAAGGACACTTTTCTTCGACACCTGGCATTTGAGAAGGCTTCTAACATGCCTAGGGTACACAAATGAAAAGAAATCACAACTGGTATCCTCTCAAAAGATAATATTCCTGGGTTTAAGCTTGAATACAACTGCCCAGATGGCTTACCTCACACCAGACAAGCGAAGGCAACTGACTACTTACTTCAAACTGATGGCAACAAAAACCCAGTCTATTGCAAGACAAATTCTGCAGGCTCTGGGCTTCATGGCATCCTGCATCCTACTAATTCCGTATGCAAGACTGCATATGAGGAAACTTCAATGGTACCTAAAAAGTTTATGGAGTCAACATTCACACAGTCTGGAAACAATGATTCCTCTCATTCCCTGCCTGCAACAGAAGTTTCTGTGGCGGGTAAAGGCATGTCGCCAAAACATGGGACTGCCCTTCACTCTACCCCTTGCCAGCCAAACCTTAACAGACACATCAGATTATGCCTGGGGGGGGGTCCACATGGCAGGAAGATGCATTCAGGGCTTATATCAACCAGAAAGAGATGCTAGCTGTTCAAAATGCCCTAACAGCTTTCAAGGACTTACTTCATCTAGGACAACAACTACTGATATAATGACAACACCACAGTCATGTGGTATATAAGCAAGCAAGGGGGCACACACTCATACCCCCTTTGCAGATTAGCCATGGCACTGTGGAACACAGCTTTGACCTACCAAATACATCTTCAAGCTCAATTCCTGCCAGGAAAACAAAACACTCTGGCAGACGATTTAAGCAGAAACCTTATGGATCCTCACGAGTGGAAACTAAATCCACAAGTCTTCAGCATAACCAAGAAATGGGGGAGCCCAGACCTAGATCTATTTGCTTCTCCTCAAAATTATCAGTTGAAAAGATTCTGCACAAGGCCTTATCACAGACAAGCATGGAAAGTGGCCGCCCTATCCTTCAGTTGGAAAAAACCTATTTGTTCACGCCTTTCCTCCTCTGCCTCTTTTTACCCAAGGTTCTCCTAAAAGTCAGACAAGAGAAGCCAAAGATGATATTAATTTACTCTGGACTGGCATCTCCAGTACTGGTACCGAATCCTAAGGAACATGTCTCAATACCCAGCTTGGACCTTGCCTCAAAGACCACAACTACTGTCCCAGCAAAACAGTCAGATCCTGCACAATCAACTACAGACTCTGAACCTGGCAGCATGGCTAATCATGTAGTCATACAAACAACACCTCTCAGTATAAAGCTGTGATGGATGTCCTTTTGGAAGCCAGAAGGCCTAGTACTAGAAAATCTTATGCTGACAAATGGAAGAGGTTTTGTGCTTGGAATCAAGCACAAGGAACTGATACAGCGGAACCAAATATTCCTCAGATATTACAATACTTAACTGAGATGCTTGACAAAGACCTATCTTTCTCATCAATCAAAATCCATGCCACTGCTATTTCGGCTCATTACAATACAGAGCCACCAATCTTTTCATCCTTTTACTAAAGCAGTACCTTAGAGGAGCCAAAAATTTAAGGCCTCCTAGAAGATCACCATTACCTGCATGGGACCTCAATTATGTGTTGGAAAAGCTCACCCTGCCTCCATTTGAACCATCTGTTACCGCTGATCTAAAGTTCTTATGGAAAATGGCTCTGCTGCTAGCAATTACTTCAGCAAGAAGAGTTTCAGAGCTACAGGCCCTCATGGCTGCAGAGCCTTTTATCATATTTTACCCAGACAGGGTGTCTCTGAGGACAAATGCTACCTTTATGCCTAAGGTGGTTTCCAGTGTGGCCCTTAACCAAGCAATTCATCTTCCAACTTTCTATCCAAACCCGCAGAACAAGGGGGAGAAAATTCTGCATTCCTTGGACGTACACAGACTGCTAAGATTCTACTTGAGCAGGACTAAAGCTCTAAGAAAAACTGAGTAATTACTAGTGTCATATGCTGCAGGATCAGAAGGAAAGGCTATTTCAAAGCATCCATTTTCAAAGTGGATAAGCCACTGCATCCGTTTCTGCTACTTACACCATGGTAAACCTGTGTCCAAGGGCATTGGGTCTTATTCCACCATAGCTGCAGGTACTTCAGCAGCCTTTCTCAGAGGATTACCAACCAAAGACATTCTAGAGGCTGCAACTTGGACTTCTGTTCACACCTTTACAAAGCATTGCCGTTTGCCTCTTTACTCTAAGACCAAGGCAGGCTCTGTCACTGCAGTGCTGCAGGGCTTTATAGCCGCACCTAATGGCTGTTTTAGCTCCAGCCTCCCAACCATAGCTTTGGGATTCTACCCAAATGTAATGACTGCAACAGTGAAACACGAAGAACATAGTACAGTTGTGTACACTGACCATAAATGTAGATGTTCGAGTGTATTCACTGCTGGTGTCCAGGTTACCCTCCCGCCATCCTTCTATCTTTCCGAAATTTATCTTTCCTTCTCTATCTTCTACAACCTATGTGATGTATTTGCTTGTAGATGAAGGTAAAGTGTGTGTGTGTGTGTGTGTGTGTGTGTGTGTGTGTGTGTGTGTGTGTGTGTGTGTGTGTGTGTGTGTGTGTGTGTGTGTGTGTGTGTAAAAAAAACTGCTACCTTTTTGGGAGCACCTGACATCGTGGGCATGAAAAACTAAAGAAAATGGTGTCTGCTGCATGTTTTATACCCCTGACATCATGGAAGAGAAGACTGCAACTGACGCAGGACCCAAGAATTTGGAATTCAGGCCGACCGAGGGCAACCTGCCAGCAGATTACCCAAATGTAATGACTGCATCAGTGAATACACTCTAACATCTACATTTATGGTAAGTGTACACAACTGTAATTTTTGTAGCTTTGCAAGAGATTTATCAGAGCTGGATCTTAGGATTATTCATGTGATAGGCATAGGTAACCTGCAGGAGACAGAGTACAGAGACTGAGAGATCGGTGTAGGAAAGGGTATTCACACCCTGGATCCTGGAGGGGTGGAATCTGTGGTAGGTCCCAATTTACAGTCATCTTGTGAACTTGGTGAGCCGGCAGGCTTTGACATTAGCCTTTACTTCTGAGAAGTAGATGCCAAACAGGAGTGGGCCCAACACTGAGCCCTTGGATACTCCACTGGTGACCAGTCTCCTGGTGGAGGTGGTCTCGCCGATCTTTACTTCTTGGGTCCTATCTGTGATCGAGCCAGAAATGAAATAAGTTATGCAGGGATTTATGCCTAGTTCTGAGAGTTTGTCAAAAATACCTGAGTGCGGTATTGTATTGAATGCCTTGGCTAGGTCAGGGTAGGCAGTATATACTGTTTTTTCCTCATCCATAGCCTTGGTGACCTTCTCAAAGAAGTGTAGTAGGTTGAGTAGACAGGACCTTTGTCAGAAGAAAAAATTCAAGCGAGTCACATCTGCCTCTGTATAGAAAACAGATGTTCAAGTTCATAAGCAAACTACATCTATCATAGATAAAGCCCATCTTTATTAAACATGGTTCAATGACCTTTTCTTACCAACACTTCAGCAAATAGCATATTCATTTTGCTAGATGGGAGAAAGAGACAAATAACAGTATGTTTTAAACTTTTTCTCTTAACATTTCCCCTCTCAAAACACTTTTATTTGTCTTTTTATCTCAGCAATATATGGTAAAAACTAAGTTTTTCTTTGCATACATTACTTCATTTGAAAGACAAACTTTTAAACTTCAAAACATTTGCAAAAGTCACATTTCAATGTATTCACTTTCACCAGTCTGTTGCAACTGCTGGTACATCGTCTTCGTAACAGCAGTATCAACCGGTCTTTGTAGAAGACCTCTGATACAGGGTATACAACAGCAACCACATACCACCACGATAGCCACAGTGACTCCGAAGGACACCAGGAAACTGCTGATGAGATGACTCCATTTTCCAAACCACGCTTGTAGAAAGTCTGTGAAAGGATTATTTACCCCAGAGTTCTCTGCCAATTCTTCGGATAACATCTCTAAACCTTTCAAAGCTCGAGTGATGCTCCCATCAGGGGCAGTGTTATTCGGAATATATGTACAACAGAAAGTCCCAAACATCTTGCAAACTCCTCCTTCTTTGGCCAGGAGCATATCCAACGCAATTAGATTCTGCCATGCCACCTGCGAAGTGGCCTCCAGTTGATCAGCAATACCTTTTAATGCATCTTTGGTATAGTTCACAAAACGCTGCTGGTTATAGTAAATGTAGTTGATCCAATCCACATTCTTATTTGGTTGAATCCAGACAAAGATGGATGCAAAACCAGCCGTTGTTTGGTTTATTGCTTTGTATTCATCAGGCACGCCTCTTGGTACGCCAATGCTATCGATGTAGACACTGTTATCGAAGGATTGCTTCGGTGCCTCTCTTTTTCTCTTATTCAACCACCTTGGCTTTATTTCAGGTTCTCTTACAAAATTGCTTGCTGGAACTGGGAAAATGTAGAATGGCAGAATTAACTTTACGAGTGCACAAGTTCCTTTCCAGGGAATCGTAAGCCTTGATCTGAGTTTTTTGTCTTCACATAACCACTGTACGTCTGCCAAACTATGAGTTTTTGGTTTTCCAGAAATGGATTCCCATTGCCATTCACAGTAACATTGCAATAATTCTGTCCCATATTGCCATAATTCTTTCCTGTGCCATCTCTGGAAATGCACATATATGAACCTGGATAAGAGATTGCTGTAGGCGGTTTCTCAACTTTGCTTATGACTGGAAAACGCTGAGTTTCATCTTTGCATTTATCTTCGGTTTTGTTGAAGAATAACTTTAACAGACACGTCAGATTACCTTCAGCTTGCATCAATGGGACTGTCGCTAATTGCTGTTTACCTTCAGCACAAGAAACACAGTTCTCACGATGTGCCTCTCGGGTACTATATCTAACCCAAGATAACCATTCATTATGGTGTACGAATCCTGTCTCGTGTAACAACTGTTCTTCTGTGAAGGCAAAATCTGCTTTACTTGTAGCATTTTTAAGGCTTTGCACTTTTGGAGGGTCCCCAAAGGATCAGTTCCAATTGGAAGAGACACTCCGATTCCATAAACTCCTGAATCACTTTCTTGTGGTGACACAATGGTTATAGTAATCACTTCAGTACCTTGGAAATGCGCAATTTTTATTCTTTGTTGCCTGCTTTTATCTTTCTCCGGTATCACTGCACCACTTGTTTCCCATCTGTTCACATTTGTTGACCACCAAACATTTGACCAGGATGCACAGTCTGTATTGCACAAGTTTTTTGCAAGAGTCAAGAAATCATTATTCCATTTAGAACAGTCCAAAATTCCTTCACAAAGTTTCACCTTAAACACAGTAGTAACACCTGTTTGCGCTTGCAGCACCACCATTCCTTTTTCTCTCACAACTGTTCCTTCTCGTATGGATATATTTACTTTTGCCACCAAAATCATCATCACGTAACAGTTCAAGTACCAGTTGAACATGGCCATCCTTCCTTTGTAGTCAGACTTTGCGTTCAGGGGTCCGATAGAGTCTGACCAACATCAATGATAGAAGGAAAAGTCTTTTTTACAGTGGGTGATATGAATCCATGAAGTCCTCTCTGCGATCTTTACAGCCGTAGGTGTTGAGATAAGTACTTGATATGGGCCTTCCCACCTGGGGAATGACCAGTTCTTTTTCTTCACAATTCGGATCCACACCCAGTCCCCGGGTGCCAAGCTTAACAAGGCTTCACCTCTGGAATCTGCAAAGGAGTCATTGGTTACAAGAGACTTGACATTTAGCAGCTTCTTCATATAATCCGCCAGATCCTCACCCCCCTCACGTTCCGCTGGCAACAATCCTTGCCACTGCGGGACGTAATATGGTCTCCCAAACAAAAGTTCAACTGGTGTAAGTCCTTTGTAGGAGGGTGAGATTCGCATGTACAGGAGTGCCAATGGAAGGCACGCAGTCCAGGATCTATGCGTTTCTGCCATCAGTTTGCGGAGCTTACTTTTCAAGACACCATTGTGTCTCTCCACCAGTCCAGCTGACTGCGGATGGTAAGCACGATGGTACTTGAGATCAATTTGAAACACTTGACTCCACTTCTGAACAATCTGGTTAACAAAATGAGACCCCATTATCACTGTAAATGTGTCTTGGTAAACCAAATCGGGGAATTATTTCTGTAGTCAAAAGCTTAGCTACTGTGTGTGCATCAGGCTGCTTTACTGGAAAAGCTTCTACCCACTTAGAAAAAGCATATTCTTCCATTGTTGGGTGAAAACATGCACAGTGAAGAAAGCATACTGACTATCTGTATAAATTGTCACTTTTTACCCTCCCCTAAGGTACAAGCTCGAGTCAAAGCCACTAATTCAGCTGCTTAGGCAGAATAAATGTTTGACAATCCTTTTGCTTCCAAAACTTCAGTTTCTGTGGTGACTGCATACCCTACTAGTGTTTTTCCTACAGTGTCCTTCTTTGCTGATCCGTCTACAAACAAAACAAGATCAGAGTCTACGAATGGAATATCCGTTAAATGTGGTCGGGGAAGTACTTTGTCATGAATGCTCTCTAAACAAACGTGTGGAGTACCTTCTTCTGGAGTCGGCAAAAGTGTCGCCTGATTAAGAGTAGTACATCTTTCTATGGTCATATGTGGCTGTGTCAGCAGCACTGTCATACATGACAAATGTCGACTAGGAGATAAAAAGGTTATCTTATCTTGCAAAAGTATAGTAGCTACTGAATGTGGAACTCGCAATTTTAATGGGTGGAACAAAACTAATGATACTGAGGCTTGCACTGCCATGGCGGCTGCCACTACACCTTGAACACAATGCGGCAATGCCCTTGCAACAGTATCTAATCTGGAGGAATGAAAAGCTATCGGTCTCTGTTTATCCCCATGTACTTGTACCAGAACCAAAGTCATATATCCTCCCTTACAATCAACCATTTGTACAAACTGCTTAGAATAGTTCGGAAAACCCAAAACAGAGGATCCTGCTATCAATTGCTTAATTCTATTAAATGCTTGTATTGCCTTATCTGTCCACTGTATATTACTTTTAGCTGCCATGGGAGTGTCATAGATCAGTGCGGTCAATGGCCCTACTTCTTCAGCATAATTAGGAATCCAACTTCTACAAAAATTAGTCACACCTAAAAACGACATGAACTCCCGCTTAGTCGTAGGCATAGGTGCTTCAAGAATTGCTTGTTTTCTTTTATTTTCCAATTGTCTACCTTCCTGCGAGACTAAATAACCCAAGTACTTTACTTGTGCTTTCCACAATTGTAACTTCTCTTTATTTACTTTGTCCTTGCTCAGCTAAAAAACTAAGAAGGGCAAGGGTATCCCTTTTACAACTCTCCTGCGTGGGTGAGGCCAATAAAATATCATCTACATACAACAGAACCTGGCTTCCCTCTGGAACAAACTGAGCTAAATTCGCAGCCATTTCTTGTGCGAATATTGTCGGACTCACAATAACCCTGTGGCAATCTGGTGTATGTGTATCTTTTACCTTGATAAGTGAATGCAAACCAAAATCTACTCTCCTTGTGTTGTGGTATGGAGAAAAAAGGCATTGCTTATATCTATGACAGAAAAGTATCTGTGCAGGAAACAACTGAGTATTGCAGGGTGAATCTGGGCATTCAACAAGAATTCTTACCTGTTTTAGCTGTTCAATAACTGGTTTAATTCCCTCCTCCGCTTGTTTACTTAATGGATATTGGTGCTTACGAGGTCTAAAACTTGACTTTGCAGTAATACAAACTTCACCTGCTGTTTTCATCAGTCCCACATCTCCTTTACCTTTTGACCGTAAATGTACAGGTAAGGCACTTAATGCACTATCTTCCTCTTGAGTTAGGAGGATTTGTCATGCCATTTCTGTTTTGTCATCCCTGAGGTGCATACTTGGTCGTGCCCAAGTTACCCAATTTAATCTTTGTACCTGGATCTGTTGATCTTTCAACTGACTTTCAGACATTGTGTCCCAAATCGTTACCTTTTTCGCCAAATCTACCCAATGTGTCCCCACTGCTTTAGTAACTGAAACATGCGGTCTATAATTTGAGCGATATAAAGAACTCATTTCCTTAGTCAAAGTACAGGTTACTACTGTATTACCTTGCGTACGCATCATTCAAAATTATCCTTGCACACTTGTGCTTAAAGAATTCTTTTTCAAATTCTTTATCCGGACCAAGGGCCTTATAGAACATTGTACAATGTAAGTGCGCCGCAACCTGCGGTGACCCGCTCCTAGATTTACTTAGAGCTAGATTGATCAACTCTGTATCAACCCTCCCCGGGCCGTCTGAAATCAAGTCTAGGCTATACCAGTAAAACAAGTCTTGTACTCCCTGTACTACTAAGCCATCCGCTAACCTTTTTGCCTCAATACCTTTAGGTGTAGGAATTGCCGCTATTCCAAACACATGCATCAAATCTCTTCCCAGCAAATTAACTGGACAAACTTTTGATATAATTACCCTACACCTAACAGTTTGGTTTGTTTGTGGATCTGTGAACAGTAGAGGATGAGACAGTGGTTCCTTATAAATTTTCCCGTTTGCCGCTTTTACAAGGACAAACTCATCTGTTTCGCAGTTCGGAGGCAGAACTGCTGGACCCAAAAGTGTACGCGATGCACCTGAATCACATAAAAACTCCACTTTCTGTCCCTCAACCAAAAACTCTATCATGGGTTTCTGATCTAGATGCATAGCAATACCCCAATTTGCCAGGTTTATGACTTCACAGTCACAATCCCACCCTTCCATTAGAGTGTTTCTGACATTCATCGTAGAGAGTGTCTGCCTCTTCACTATCCCCATAATGAAGATGGCGCCTTTCTTTACTATCATATAGTCATGCGGAGCCCTTGTTCGTAAGCTGTGGGGGATGTTGCCACTCTTTACAGTTGGCAGCGAAGTGCCCACGTCTACCGCATTTAAAACATTCTCCACGTTTTAACCTTTCCCTATAGGCTGAATGTCCACCCGGTTCATTTAACGTGTCCCATTGCGGGCCCCCACGTTTTTTTTACGCCACCACGGCGCCCTTGCCCCCTTTGGTCCTGTACTAAGAATATACCACCATCATCCCCTACTGCCAACACTTGTACTTTCTTTTTCTTTTTTAGATTAAAATGTCGCTCAGCATGTCGTGCATATTCAAACAAAGGTTGCAGTCTACATGTTCTGTGATCTACCATGTGCTTAGTAATAAAACTACTTATCGGAGCCTTACAACCTTTAAGGAAAACATTTTTTTAATTGCTGTTCATACGGACTATCATTAGTCTGATCCTGCGGAATTGTCATTCCACAATGGTTATTGAACACTTCTGTCAATCTTACAATATAGTGATCTACAGATTCGTCATCATTTTGAATGCACTGATTTATTACTGTCCAATCTGCTCTTGGACGCCACTTATCAGAAATTCTCTTTAACAGATCAGTGACTTGTGTGTCTAACACCCCAGAATTATGCTTTAATGTAGTGCCGTCATCTGCCTTAAATGTCCAAGTACCACAAACTAAGTGCCAATCTGGATCTAAGATTTGTCGCACTACTTGTTCTACTTCTAAACCATTTAAATGATAACTTAAACGCATACCAACTATGTCCTCAGAAATGTTTTGAAAATTAACCTTGGGATGAGGAATACCATCTGTAGCTCGTTTTATATCCTCTCTAGCCCAGGGACGATAAACTAAAATAGTTGGTTCTTGTCCAACATCTCCTGCTTGTGGGTTTGCAACTTGTATTAAGGGAAGAGCTTCTGAATGGTCAGAAAGTTTAATAGCCCAACGTCCTTGCCCTGCTGGTCCTGACCTTAACTGCATAGGTTGGTCTACCTGTTGCAAAGCAACTTTAGGTACTACGGGAATTTGTAGGTAAATTGGAGGGGTCACAACATTTCCTTGAGCAGCCAATAAACCACCCTGCTGTACAGATCCCACATCTTCAGACTGATATTGAGGAGGTTCCCCCGTTATGGCAGCAGCAATTTCACCATACGGTGGGGCGGTTGCCTGCCTTTGTACTGCACAAACTGTGTGCTCATCCTCTTAAAGCTACTTTTCCACTTGGCACCAGTGATCCCTTTTGATTTATTTTCTCTTTTTCCTGACACTGTTTTTCTTTTATAGCTCGTTTATTTGCTTCTTCTAACCCTTTTTGTGCTTGGGGAAATCCCAATTGTCTCTGCTTTTTAGTTCTAGTTCCTGCATCCTTTCTCAAATCTCTAACCAATTTTGCACAGGCATTCTTATTCAGTGTACCATCAAAATCATATTTCAACTTCCACTTCTCATAAATTTAACATTATTTTTGTTTAAACGTTTCATATACTTGGCATCAACATTTAAACAGGCATCACTCTCACACTTGCAGCAACTTGAACCCATGTTTTCCTAGATTTCTTATTTTAGGACTGTATATTTTAGGACTGCATTTCTTATTTTAGGACTGTATATTTTAGGACTGCATCAAAATTATTTTTACAGGGCTTATTACAAAAAGAGGCTATCTTAACGGGGATCCTAACAAAATAACAGGTAGTCCTAACAAAATAATCTTAACAATTATTCCTACCCACCCTTAACTAAAAATAAAACCCCTTAATTAAAAATAAAACCCCTGTCGACAAGATTAAATTAAAAGAAAAAAAGGTATTTCCTTAATTAAAAATAAAACCCCTGTCGACAAGATTAAATTAAAAGAAAAAAAGGTATTTTCATCGTACCTGAACCAGATGAGACTCGGTTTCCCCTTTTTGGTTCGGAGACCGTCCCTCTGATAGGGATCAGAGAGCGGACGGCCTCTTTCCAACGACAAATCAGTCGGAGGGCTTTCCGTCGAGGGAATCTTAATATGAGAAACCCTCACCTGCGCAGGTTTTTCGGTCTCTGTCGGTCTGATCCGTATCTTCGTAGAGGTTTCCGGTCCAAAATGTCAGAAGAAAAAATTCAAGCGAGTCACATCTGCCTCAGTATAGAAAACAGATGTTGTTCAAGTTCATAAGCAAACTACATCTATCATAGATAACGCCCATCTTTAATAAACGTGGTTCAATGACCTTTTCTTACCAACACTTCAGCAAATAGCATATTCATTTTGGTAGATGGGAGAAAGAGAGACAAATAACAGTATGTTTTAAACTTTTTCTCTTAACAACCTTCCTGTGATTAAAGCCAAACTGGAATGGGTACAGTGTCTGTAGGTTGCCAATGTCCTTGACGAACATTTCCCTGGTTTTGCATGTCAGACTTATGGGTCTGTAGTTTCTAGGGTCGGTTGATGGTCCACCCTTATGAAGAGTGATGACTGTTGCAGCCCTCCATTCACCTACAAGTAACCTGTTTTGATGTTGTAGTTTAGTGCCTGAAGTGGTCCTCCTAGGTCACATTTTTTTAGGCTATTTAGGAGGCAACTGAGGATACTGTCAGAGCCCACTGAAGCACTGTTTTTGGTCTTGATAACAGCCACCAGGGCCTGCTCACTGATGGTGTGTGTGTGTGTGTGTGTTGGGGGGGGTGGTATACTAGAAGGATTTCACAAGATGTAGTGAGGGGTGAAGTTGAAACTAAGTTATCAGGCAATAGATTTGCTATGTCACCCTGGTCAATGCAGGTTGTGCCATTTGCCACCAGTTCTGCACATTGTTGAGTGTTGCATTTATGGTTGTGATAATCCTTGGCCTTGGAGGCTATCCTGACATTGTAATTAGCCTTGTTAGATGTCTTACTTTCTTGTTTACTTGAAACAGAGAGGTCTTGTCTCTGAGAGTCACTCTCTCGATTTTTGGCAATTGCTTTTTTTTTTTTTTTTTTCTGTTATATACCGTATTAAGGTAAGGATTCCATGAGTGGGGTTTGTTTTTTAGTTTTTGATCTTAGCTTACTTCTGGTAGGTATGACAGCCTCAGGGCAGCATAGGTAGTTGTGTTCTCAGGGTTTGAGAGGATATGAATTTTGACAAACTAATATTTAATAGGAACTATTCTAAAGCAAACTACATCCTAACTATTCTGGGTTTAGTTGGGTTTTCTGGGCAGACTTCGTAAGGGAGTCAGCCTTATGGTCTGACCTTACCACTGAGGACATCATCATGACACTGGGGGGGGGGGGGGTTGCAGTGCTATCCCAGGTTAGTGAGTAGTAGGTCCAGCATGTTTGATTCTGTTTTTGGAGTGCACACTCTTGTCGTGTGTGTTGATAAAGTCCGGGAAACTTTGTGCCTGTGAGTTAAAGGTGGTGCATTTTTTTTTTTTTTTCCAGTCTGTAGAGGGTAGTTGGTCTCCAATGAGTAGGATATTTGGCTGGATAGTGAGCACCTTCTTGCAGGTCTAGGTAAGAGTTGTGAGGTTCATGGGTCGGAGTGCAACTTGTCGGTGGCCAGGGTATGGTAAGGAGCTTTGCCTATGGAGACTTGGATATAGATGAACTCCTGGGCATCATCCTGCTTAATCAACTTGGAGTCGTATTTGTTGCTAATATAGACAGAGATCACCTTTAGCCCCTGTCTGTGCTGCTGTTTGCTTAAAGAAAGGACACTGGAAGGCAACACCACCTTCCACACATTTAGACAAAGTCTCCGTGACTGTACAAGTGTCTATATTCTTCAGAGTGAGGAGAGCTTGGTGGGTGTGAAGTTTCTTGTTTAGGCTACGAGCATTGAGCAGTAACACCTTGAGGATACTTTGAGTTTTTCTTTGACAGTGTGTTTTTTTTTTTTTTTTTTGACATGGCCTAAAAAAAAGGCTCTACGGGGTGGATAAAGTTTTTAGTATCCAAAAGGAGGGAGACTGGTGCAGACGATTGGCAAAACAATGTGGATCATTAATCATGTCTTGTCATGCTGATAGATATTGGAATTAAGCCAGCTATTAAAATCAGTCCATTTCTGTTCGAACTGTATCATCATCTTTGATAAAGGTAGAATGCTGCCTCAATGCAAGGCATCTACCGGTCTGTGACATTCGGAGAGAAAGCCATAATATCTCTGTTCATATAGTCCAGTAAGGTAGATCTCAAGTTATTTACACCCACAGGGACTATGCTAGAATCATATTGGTAACGCTGGTGCAGTGACATGAGTGTATGAAATTGCAGATCCTTGCTCCAGGTTTATCTTATCCAGCCTGATGAGAAGGGCATCTGTGTGTCCTACAATAGAATCCCCTATGACAGAGTATTAGGTAAAGTGTTTAATTGCCTTATGGGCTTTGTTCTTGGGGGATAATTGGGTGTAGGCTTGTGTGTGGTAATAGGTGCATACCTGTCAACTGTTCAGATTTTTGCCTCATATTCTTTGTCTGCTCCTCATAAAACTTGTGGATGTTCATCGTGTTTCACTGTTGCAGTCATTACACTTGGTTTATCCTGCTGGCAGGCTACCCACAGTCGGCCTGAATTACAAAGTCCTGGTCCAGCGTCGGTTGCTGTTGCCTCTTCCCTGACATCAGTGCGCCAGGGGTATAAAAGATGCATCCAAAGCCATTTTCTCCAGTCTTTTTTGCCACGCGGTGCCCGAAGCAAAAGCAGTTCGCAAGTGCCAGTCGGCCGACTCCTGAGATTTTCGAAATCAAATTTCAGATCTGAAATCTTCAATAAAGCTAAGTACCCCGTTGGGGAAACTTTTTTTTTTTTCTTGCTCCAGACCGATGTCAGAAAAAGTTAACAATTGCATTTCTTGTGGGAAGCAAATACCTCATAAAGATTTTCATTCTTACTGTATTCCTTCCCTAGGCCCTGACCACGACGTTGCTAGCTGTCAGTTTTGTGCTAGATTTGACCAACTCACTATTAAGCGTCTGTACGATTTTTGCCTTTCATTACTTTGGCCGAAGGTTTAATTATATAATGCCGTCGGAACAGCTGACTGGAGTTTACAAAAAGCGCCAAGAAAAGGACAGGCATCCGAGGTACAAAACCGACTAGGCCTCCGCTAGGCCAGTCACCGATTCTCAGTGAGGCGCTTTCGCAGCCCCTGACGCCCGCTACCTCAGAGCTACAGGCTGCTTCCCACTCCCACGTGGAGACAACTAGGCCTCTGGATACTCAAGGTATTGGACACTCGGAAACTATTCCCTCAGATGGATCCGGAGCCACTGAGCAGGCATCTGCTTCTGAGGGTGTTTTCAGACCTACACAGTTATATGTCAAGCCAACCTCAGCTTCCAAGGCAAAGATTAAAACAGCTTTAAAGACAAAGAAACAAGTACAGCATTCTCCTGGACAGACTTCCATGCCTAAGAAACAGATGCTTAAAATGGCCGAAGACCTAATTACTCTGATCAGGGGTTCCCATCCCCCTCCTGATAAGAGGCCTAGGCAAGACACAGAATAATGTTCTTCTGATCAGGTTTCCATTTCCTCTGACTCCTCTTCAGAACAGGGATACTCTCTTCCTCCCTATGAGGATTCTAATGCTGAAGAATCTATTCCTTCAGCCTCTCCTCCTGAGGATTATTCTTTTGGGGAAACCCTGCATACCATGAGAGAGCATTTTCACTCAGAGAGCCAAGATTACTCTGAATCTAAGAAAAGGCTCAGAGATTTTCTTTTACTGCCTCAGCACAGACCTCTTGCTATTCCACCTGTTCTAGACATTGTAGATGATGTATTTTCAGAGTCCGGCCTTTCTCCTGACTCTCTACCCCCTGCACTTGTTAAGCCAGACAGATACTATGGGGTTCCAGATTCTCATAAATTTCTATATAAAAACCCTGCTGCTGACCCAGAAACTATATCTCAGGGTCCCAAAGGGGTCAAGGCTTCCACTGCAAAAAACCCTGTCCCCTCTGATAGGGATTCTATGGCACTGGAGAGATGGGGGGGGGGGGTTTACACTTCTGCTACCTTGGCTGTAAGGGCTTTAAATTGTCAGTTTAAGTATTGCTGATATTTAAGCATATGAATGTCACTGCTAAAACAGAAAATGTTGACAAATTCTGAATGTTCTGAAACAAGGAAATGCAGGATTTATTGCATGCAGCCGAACAAGTGGGAAAGCATACTTTGCAATGTGGTTTTGATTCACTGGAGGCCTCTTGCAGGGCCACTGTTACAGGTTCTGTCATTAGAAGGCATGTTTGGTTAAAGGAACAGAATCTGCCTGATCATGTTAAAGCAAAATTATTGGATGCTCCATTACAGCATGATACTTTGTTTGGTGTTAAGGCAGAAGAGGTATTGAAGAACATGGAGGATAAAGCGAAATCTATGCAGACAGTAAAGGATTTCTTACAGGTACAGCCAACCAGATTTAGCAGGAACTGGCCTTCTAAGAATTGGTCCTTTCCAGTGTCGGGCCACAAAGAGGCAGATACAGATGCCCTAGAGGCAGACCCCAGCCGCAAGGCTCATACAGGCCTAAACAATGGGGTGCTTCTTCCTCCAAAAGCGGAGAAGACAAATCACAGCCATATATGAAACAGTCCCAATGACTTTCCTCTGCCAATGCCAAGCACTTATCTTTTGGCAGCACCCTTAGGGAGAAAGCTAGCACTTTTCACAAAATTGGCACATAATCACCCAGGACAAATGGGTCTTGAATAGAGTGTCTCAGGGCTACAGGTTCCACTTTCACACCCTTCCAAAGACAAAAGGTATGCCAGACCTGACCCACAGTCAATGGGCAGAGGCACAAAAGCAAGTTTCATCTCTCATGGACATGAGGGCTATTCAGCAAGTACCACAGCAAGAGCAGGGACAAGGATTTTACTCAAGACTTTTCTTGGTACCCAGAAAGGACAAAGCCTGGAGACCAGTACTGGACCTGTCTATTCTAAGCACTTTTCTGGACGTTCCAAAATTCAGAATGTTGATTCTGCAGCAGCAGCTTCTGCCCATGCTGAGCAAGAAGGCTTGGCTTGTAACTTTGGACCTCAAAGAGGCATACCTGCATGTCCCAATCGGACAATCTTGCAGAAGATACCTCAGATTCATAGCTGGCCCAATGCAGTACCAATTCTCTGCACTGCCCTTTGGCTTATCTACTATGCCCAGGGTCTTCACAAAATGCCTGGCACCAGTAATTGCATTTTGCAGACAAAGAGGAATTCAAATATATCCCTACTTGGACAACTGCCTTATTCAAGCAGAGAACAAAGATATTCTACTGAAGCATCTGGCGTTTGTAAAAAGATTACTAATTTGCTTAGGGTACACAGTAAACGAAAAGAAATCAAAACTAGTACCCTCTCAAGAGATAATACTCCTGGGTGTAAGCTTAAATACAACTGCCCAGATGGCTCATCTCACTCCAGACAAACAAAGGCAACTGACTTCTTACTTCAAAAAGATGGCAACAAAGACCCAGTTATCTGCAAGAAAAATTCTGCAGGCTTTGGGCTTCATGGCATCCTGCATTCTGCTAATTCCATATGCAAGACTGCATATGAGGAAGCTACAATGGTATCTAAAAAGTGTTTGGACTCAACATTGCCACAGCGTGGAAACATTAATTACTCTCTTTCCCTGCCTGCAACAGGAGTTTCGATGGTGGGCACAGGCCTGTCACCGCAACAAGGGACAGCCATTCACTTTACCCACAGTCGGGCAGACATTAAAAACAGATGCATCAGATTATGCCTGGGTGGGCACACATGGCAGGAAAATGTATTCAGGGCAATATGGCCCGCAAGCCAAATGCATCTTCATATCAATCAAAAAGAGATGCTAGCTGTACAGAATGCCCTGACAGCCTTCAAGGATCTACTCCATCCAGGACAACTGCTGATAAAGATGGACAATACTACAGTCATGTGGTACATAAACAAGCAAGGAGGCACACATTCCTACCCCCTCTGCAGACGAGCCATGACTGTGTGGAACACAGCATTGACTTATCAAGTACACCTGCAAGCACAATTCCTGCCAGGAAAGACAAACACTCTGGCAGATGAACTAAGCAGAAACCTCATGGACCCTCATGAGTGGAAACTAGATCCACAAGTCTTCAGCATGATAACAAGGAAATGGGGATGCCCAGACATAGCTCTATTTGCCTCCCTTCACAACTGCCAACTACAGAGATTCTGCACAAGGACTTGTCACAAACAAGCATGGAAAGTGGATGCTCGATCATTCAGCTGGAAAACCCTTACAGTATATGCCTTTCCTCCATTGCCTCTCCTCCCCAAGGTACTCCTAAAGGTCAGACGAGAAGCCAAAAATTATACTGATTGCCCCAGACTAGCCACGCCAGCACTGGTATCCAATCCTAAGGAGCTTGTCTCAAGGCCCAGCCTGGACATTACCTCAAATTCCTCATCTACTGACCCAACAAAATAATCTGATCCTGTACAGCCATCTCAGAACTCTAAATCTGGCTGCATGGCGGATAATATAACCACTCGGAACACACCTCTCTCTAAAGCAGTTATGGATGTTATTTTGGAGGCCAGGAGGCCCTGCACCAGAAAATCTCATGCAGAAAAATGGAAGAGATTCTGTGCTTGGAACCAGGCACAAGGAATTGACACGCTTGTACTAAATATTCCTCAGATTTTACAATACCTAACTGAGATGCTGGACAAAGGCCTATCCTTCTCTAAGATCCATGCCTCTGCCATTTCAGCGCATTACAATACGGACCCACCTATTTTTTCACATCCACTGCTAAGGAAGTACCTCAGAGGGGCCAAAAACATAAGACCTCGCAAGGAGAGCTCAAATACCTGCATGGGACCTCAGTTTTGTCTTGGAAAAGCTCACACTGCCTCCTTCTGAGCCAGCCAATACAGCTGAGATAAAATTCTTTTCTTGCTGAAGTTATTGCTAGGAGCAGAGCTGTTTTCCATGATGAGTCTGAGTTACAGGCATTAATGGCTGTGGAACCTTTTATTATTTTCCATCCAGACAGGGTTTCTCTAAGGACCAACCCAACATTTATGCCTAAGGTAGTGTCCAGTGTGGCTCTTAACAAAACCATTCATTTGCCTACCTTTTATCCAAACACACAGAATAAAGGGAAGAGACTTCTACATTATTTGGACATACACAGACAGTTACGCTTCTACTTGGACAAAACTAAAGCTTTCAGAAAGACTGAGCAACTTTTATTGGCATATGCTGCAGGATCGCAAGGAAAGGCTATTTCAAAGCATCCTATTTCAAAATGGATAGGCCACTGCATTCGTTTCTGCTACTTCACAACATGGCAAATCAGTGCCTTAGGCCACATTCAACCAGAGAAGCAGTCACTTCAGCAGCCTTCCTCAGAGGAGTACCAACCAAGGATATTTTGGAGGCTGCAACTTGGGGACTTCAGTGCACACTTTTACAAAGCACTACCACTTACCTCTTTACTCTAAATCCAGAGCAGACTTGCCACTGCAGTTCTGCAGGGCCTCATAGACACTCCTAATTCTATTTAGGCCCAGCCACCCAACCTCAGCTTTGGGATTCAACCCAAGTGTAATGACTGCAACAGTGAAACACTATGAACATAGTACAGTTGTGTACCTACCATAAATGTAGATGTTCGAGTGTATTCACTGTTGCAGTCCAGGTTACCCTCCCACCATCCCCCTTTCATTGCTGGGATTTATCTGTACTTCTCTATTCTATACAACCTATGTGGTGTATTTGCTTGTAGATGAAGGTAATGTTTGTTAGTGCATGCTTTTTTATAAGCAGAATTTTTAGCCTACCCTTTTGGGGGCACCTGACATCTGGGGCAAGAAAAACTGAAGAAAATGTTGTCGGCTGCATCTTTTATACCCCTGGCGCACTGATGTCGGGGAAGCGGCGACAGCAACCGATGCCGGACCAGGACTTTGGAATTCAGGCCGACTGCGGGTAGCCTGCCAGCAGGATAACCCAAGTGTAATAACTGCAACAGTGAATACACTCTAACATCTACATTTATGGTAGGTACACAACTGTACTTTTTCTGGCTAATCACTGATGACTGAAGGCACTAAATAATGCAATACATCTTGAATTTCAATCTTCATATTTTTCAGAAAATACATGTTAATGTAAATCGTGTAATTTTAGCAATTTTCCAAGTTTGTAAGAACAATGTTTAAAAACCTGTTCCTATTTTTTGGCCTTTGTCCCCACATTATTTCAGGCTTGAGCTAGGTGTTTTGCACTAGGAGGTTGAGGGGTATGATTAGGTGTTGCTGTGTTCTTTAGAAGTTGCTGAGGATTGGGGTTGCTGTATGACTGCTTAGGAGGTCTTTGAGGTATGAAGAGATGTTTTTAAATGTCTCGGGTCTGTGTCCTTAACCTTGTTTGTGAGATTTGCCTCTGAGGAAATTTATGTACAATTTTCGCATACTATGTTAGACAACCTTTTTAATCCTTAAAGAAACTGAGTATGTAAGACAATTGCTACATTGTCTCAGGATGCCCATATCTACCAAGCTAACCACAGACATTAGGAAATTGCAAATTATTGTGTCAGGACTTGTATTAGGGTTAGACTATTTATGGTTTAGAGACTTGGTCACCTGAGCTGAGTCTAGGATTAAGACTAGATGTTAATGCTGTGATCCGATATTAGTGCGGTTTGATGTGCTAACTGGAAGCTTGGCTTCACTCAAAGCCTTTCTGTGTTGCAGGTCAAAGTCCTAAGTACTAGCTTTGTAGGTTTGCTTACTATACAGGGTACTCTTAACCGCCACCGTGTGGTGAACAGTTCCATGATAAAGTGCCTAATTTTATAGCAGACAAAAAAAAGCTGAAAACTCCCGTCCCATCTGGCCAATAAACGACTACACTTTGAGCTTCCTGGAATACTTCCCAACTTAGAGAAACAAGGAAAATGCCTTATGCCACAACATGGATGATCTTGGAACTTCTTAATGTAAAAACCCAGCAAAAGTAGCTCTCGAGTGCAGATTAACTCTTAAAAGGGTAAGTCCCATAATGAGTCCACTGGCTGATGATATAATCTCACTTTAAGCCGGTCTGTGTGTGTTCCAATTCACAAAGACCAGACTACTTTTCTATTCCTACTAGAATTGCAGCCTAGTCGTCTTAATGTAAAAACACACTTTGTTAGCCACAAGAGGAAATGTGCCAGAAACAAATCTAACAACTAGCAGCTACAAGTAATTGTAATGTGATTCAAGAGCAGACAAGCAATTTGGAGTACCATGCACTTCTTAAGACAATTTCAAAATACACTGACAGTCGAAGGGGAGGGACCTTCCCAGATTCTTTGTTCATGACCAGTAAGATGAGCAGAGGGTATAAGATTGGGAAGGAGCTTCCAAGATCAGATGTATAGTATTGGGAGGCAGCTTAAGACTCAAAGTATAAAAGTACAATAAGAATAGGGGTGGGTAGGTTGGGACCAAGCTCAGAAAAGACCTAGTAAAAATCTAATAAAATGGCCTAGTAAGACCACCCAAGTGCAGCACAAAAAAAAAACAAAAACACTGCAGACTATAAAAATGGCTTAAATTTAATAGTCTTAACTTCAGATAAAGAGCAAATGCAAAACTTACTAAAATGTGAGGGAAGCCTTGTAAATGGGGAAAAGGTAGTGAAGAGGAGATGCCCACTTTTGATAATGGTGGAATTTGTAACATTTAGGCAAAGAGATTTTTGTGGGAAACTGTGTTTTGGCACAGCTGTAAGCAAGACAGTTGAGTAAATACCATACATAAATTGCCGTATGTGAGAGACTTGGAAAATCTTTGTGTGTATAAATTTAAATTAAAAGAACAGTACGATTGAATGCAGAACATTGTTTATGGTGGTAGGATTGAGATTGACTAATGTGAGAAAAATGTTAAATGGATGTAGCTGGAAGCAGGATTGTTTAGAATTAAACTTGTGGCAGTACAGTTTTATATAATTCTTGAATAGGTTGCCTGACACAACAGTCCAGTGGAAGTCCTCTAATGGGGTTCAGTGCTGCCTTGTACAGAGCAAGGAAAAGGCAGGTAAGGTTGGGTGGTGGTTAGCTGCAGCATTCCAACAGACTTGATCGACTACAGGTATTCTCTTACATGCATCATCGGCATCAGCATATGGATTTATTATGAGGATTAAGGAATGTCAAGGTAGTTGATGACTGCTTACTGATAAGAAATAACTGCACTATGTTGTTGTTTCCTAATCTTTCTCTCCCTTTTGACACATGCTTTTTCTTCATCTTTCTCTGCTCTTAACGTTGATTATAGTACACCACTTAAACACTGGATATCATTTTATGGCTTTTCCTCTACAGTCCTTGAATGATTTTCCGTTTGTTTTAATCAAGACACAGATTTTTGCTTCTGCCTATCAGTACAGTCCTGACCAAATGGCTCATTTGTTACCCATTACTGGGTGAGTGTGTATGTTGGGAAAGAGCATAGGCAGCCATCAGGAATGGTTTGAGATGAGTACATGTTGGTCGACTTGCTGGAAGCCCCTCACTTCCACGAGGGACATTGCCAGCCAGGAATCCTGCCCTTCCATGTTGCTGAATGCCTGCTTTCATCCCTCTCAAAAAGAGAGAGGAGTGGATCATGTGTCTTCACTTCTGTCCCTCCCTTCCTGGCTGTTGAGTTATGATCATGACTGGTTTTACAGAATGCAGAATTCTGCAATCACTAGTAGCCCTAAGGATAAAGGTTGAAATTCCTGATCCAACTAATTTTTGCATGTTATATAGTTTTGGGTCCTGTCTGCCTTTTAAGCTTTTAAAATGTAATTTTATTTACCCTACCTTATTTTGTTTGAATTTTTTTCTTCACTTAATCCACTAGTTTGTTCTTTCATACAGTGCTGTTTGCACAGTTTTATTGTTGTACAAAGTCAACAGCAGAAGAGAACATACAGTTTTCTTTACCATTTTGTTAACTGGGTTAGCTCATTTGGTACAGGACCCATTTAATTTCCCAGGCCATTAGGCATGGACATTACAAACAATTTTACTTTATATACTTTTTACAATGGAATTTAGATATTACATATGAAAGGTTTAGAGTTGACTGGTAGCCACTTTGTGGTGATGTTTGTTTAGAATTTGAGATCAAGCCAACAAAAATGCAAATCATAATGCTGTATAAAATATACCATTAATTGTTTTCATATGTACCATATAGTCCCCTTTCTTTTTTAATACCTTCTCTAATTATTTGCTATGCTGCATTCCTTTCTTTGGTAGGCTGAATGAGCATAGTGGGCAGTTTTTACCTCTTGCATTGCCTTAATTCATTCCCTCCAATGGAGTTTAGGAAGTCTGAACTGTAACTTCCAATGGCAGAGCCTAATCTTTTCGACAATCCCGTTGTCCTCCATTTGAAACAAATGCTCATATCTCTGGAACCGTAGGAGTTACTAAGGAAGTATAAATAGCAAATTTTTTAGCAAGCTATTTTTATAGTGGTTTTCTGTAGGTTTTTTTTGGTTTTAAACTGAATTTTAAAAAGTCACAGTAAGCACTGATTATTACGTTTTGTAATATTTTCTAATCCGCTTGTAATCTCAAACCACTCAAGTTGCACATATACTATCAGCAGCATTTTGTTCATCCAAGAGCTCTCGTGAGGCTAATCACTGCTGTCTGTGCTTACTTGTTGAGATTTTTATATAAACAATCAATATCTCTTTAACTGTACGAGACGGAGGATATCAGAAATCTTGTAATATCTTATGTAGCATTGTTTTGGAATTACTGATGCATTGGAGAAAAGGATGACTCTGCCAGGTAAGAGGAAGGCCTAAGATAGGGTTTATTGATGGGGTGAGAGGACATGCAGGTGGTGGTTGTGACAGAACAAGACAGGACAGATCTGCTGTGGCGACCCCTAATGGGAACAGCTGAAAGAAGACTATGTAAGCTAGCAATATCTGGTGCATAGAGGTCAGTAGGCTGTAACTATAGAAGCACCTGGAGGCTTCACTCTGCTGTAATGAGTTAAGACAAACATGCACAGTGTACCGCATTTATGCAAAGAGTCTCTGTAGGTGAATCTGAAACACCCCCCCCCGCTAAATCACGTTTCCCTTCAAACATTACTTGGTGTTCTTTACTTGCAGACCCATGTCATTGCACAGATTCACAATTCTTGATCAAGACAGCACCATTAAGTACTCTTAACGGTGGTAAAAGCTTTGAAGGATCTGTACTTTGTTATAGATGGCTAGTTCTCTTACAGTCCCCCAGTCACTTGTCTAGTATTTTTAAAACATCTTTTATTAAATTATCACTTAATACATAAGCACAAAAACCATATTAACATTTTCACACGCAGCAAACCATATTAACATTTTCATGTGTTGTACATTACATATGTTTTCTGTTTTTATAATTGTCATTCATTCTAACATTTTTCAGTTCCTGCCTTCTGTTAAACTTTACTCCTCTCCTGAGCATTATTTTGCATGTATTATTCACACAAATTCCACTTATGTAAATTGTTCCATCTCTTTTCTAAAGATCCCTTTTCTAGTTCTTTTGTCTCTTTAGCATTATTCAGTACTTCAATTACAGTTTTAGTTTTTGATTACCATTTTCTAGGAATTGCTTTTTTTTAGTAGCCAATAGTGTTAAGCTGAATAAGGCCATACTACTAGGCAATTCAGATGCCTTCAGTGTTTCAGCCATTTTCTCCCCCAATATTTTTAATCAAATACTTTACTTTCTAGGGAAGTTTGAAATTCTGCCAACTCATTACACACTCAAAAACATGATCTGATGCTGTGTCATTATTCCAAATGGGTCTTGGATCTGAGCTGGCAACTGTCAGACAGATCCAGAGTTCAAGCTCTTCCCCTTCCCATAATCCCCTGCCACCTTCTAACCCCCCAGACCTTGTTTGCTGCTGAAATGCTTTGGATGTGATCCCAGAGTTCAGGCTAGCTGTTCTGATAAATGGTTTGTTTTTTTTTTTTTTTTTTTTTTTACTTATTTAGTATTAATTAATCTTAGTAGTTTATTTTAATTACCTCCCCTCCCGTTCTCTAATCTTGTTGTTTAGACAGGATTCCCTTCCCCTTGAGGTGTTTTCCTGCTTCTTACCCCTTTCCGTTAGGGTAGTTATAAAAAATTTTTTTTTAAGTTTTAGTTATAAGTTTCATTTTAAGGGTTTTTCCCATCTGTAGTGTTTATAGCTGTGCGTGTGTCTGTGTCGTACTGACATGCCTGATAAACCCTCATGTTTCGACTCGCACGAGTAGTTTTATTGCTTAGGGTAGGTGCACCAGGAGGTTGAATGTGACATTTGTGTCGCATTCAACCCCAGGGCCCTTGTAGAGTGCCACAATAAGCTCCTTCTAAATGGCTTGGCTAAGGGTAGTTCTTTGCTCTTGGACTCCCCTTCCAAGCTTACGCAGGAGCCTAAAAAAGAGGCCGCCACCTCCTCCCTCTGGGGAGGTCCTCTTCCTCCTCCTCCTCATGCTAAGAAGCCGAGGTTCTCTGATCGCAGATCCCCGGATCCGAGGCCTCCAGATCAGAGCAGGCACAAGCCGTCCCCAGATCCGGCCAGTTTGTCGGATCTGATTGGCACACCGTCCAAGCCTTCAGATCCACCTAGGATGTTGGATCAGACAGTGCTGGCAGATCCCATTATAATTGAAAGTTCCCCCTCTAGATCCTCCAGAAGTCTCCTTCCCTTGGATGGATAGGATGACTAGCTTCAAGGCTCAAATTTGAGTTGGGCTTGCTACTGTCTCCTGCCCAGGTGACTAGGGGACCCTCTCCATCTACAGGACTCTACTTTTCTCTTCCAGTCAAACAGGCTTTGGAACGTCAGGACAAGGGGATTTCCAGTGAGAGGCTGCCGGTGTCTGGTATACCCCCATTCTCGATGCCATGAGTGTCCACTGGCTGGCTGTGTTCCTTTGCCCTTGGATCAGGGTGCACCTCGCCTCCTGAGGTTTAGATGCGAGTCTGATTGGTGTGGCTTCAGGTCCAGATATTTTTGACCATTCCCTTCCCCTGGGAGCTTCAGCTCTGGACAGCTTGGGGCTATAAGGGGACTCGGTGCTGCGTCGGGGTCTATTCTCCCTTCCCAGGTGTACCCTGGCCATGGGAGAGGAGCTTTGTCCGGTCTGTTGACCTTCCGGGAGATAGAGAGGACCTTCTCCAGCTTGATGGTGACCTCTCTGTCTTCTCTAGGTCCTCCCCAGCCTTTCTCAGGTTTGGATGCTGAGATTTCATCTGTCCAGGGTCAGCCCTCCTGCAATTGCCTTCAGGCAGGCACTGCCCCACTTGGAGTATCCACCTATGCCAAGTCCTCCCCGAGACCACTGTGAAGGAACCCTCTATGAAGAGAATGTGTAAGGATACCTTAACCCGCAGCGAGCAGGAAGGCAAGACTGTCTTTCCGAGGTAGGGATCAGGTTTTCTACTCCCCAATAGTTCTTTTCTAATGATCAGAAGTTAAGTAAAACTTTGGTTCTGGAGGGCTCCTCCTTCCTTTCAGGATGCTCTCCAGGAATCCTGTTTTGCAAGCTGGGGCAGAGGATTCAATGGCAGATGCCAGCCCAGGTGCAGAGGGGTTGCGCAGAACCAGGGCTCCTGGGAACCTTTCTCTGAGAAGCCCTTTCAGTGTACCTGAGATGCTGACTGTCCTGCCCTGAAGGCAATTGGGGGGTCAACTCGCCCTTTACCTGCTATCTTGGACAAGTCTCCTATGATCAGTGGGTGCAAAAAATTTCCTGGGGTTACTCCATTCCCTTTTCTCAGGCCCCTCCAATTCAAAACTTTCTCCCAGAATTTCCATCCTGCCAGAGACCATTGGCATATCTCCAGGTTCAAGACCTTCTTCAAAAAAGAGCTATCCAAGAGTTCCCAACAGGACAACGAGGGTTCAGAACTTAACGCTTCTTTTGTGTGTTGGACCACAGCGAGCTAAATCTGTTAATGTCCAAGTTCTGGATGGTCACTGTTCTGTCCATTTTTGCCTCTCCTGTGCAAGGGCGATTGGATGTGCTCGGTGGATCTCAAGAATGCGTACTATCGATAGGCATTCCAGGAGACGCTTACCCTTTTGGTTAGGGAGCCAATTCTTTGGACTCACAACAGCCCCCCCGTTTTTGGTTAGGGGGCCAATCATTATCCATTCAGAGCCCTGCCCTTTGGACTTGGCACAGCCCCCCGGGTGTTTACCTGGACGATTGGCTTCTCATGGCTCCCAGGAGGCATCGACTGAGTAGCCACCAGGTATATCTTCAGCCTTTTCTAACATCTAGCCATCCCTGTGAATCGGCCAAAGTCCAATCTTGTTCTGTGCCAAAACCTGGAGTTCATCAGGGTCCAGCTGGGCACTGCATCAGAAACTGCAGCACTGCCTCCTGAAAGGATTAAACTCATTTGAAGTCAGGTCTCTCTGTCTTGCTGGAGCTACTGTGCGCATCAGTTCATTTGATTCTCCAAGTGTTAGCTTTGATGGCGGCTGCCATTCAGTTGGTCCCCCTCACCAGATATCGCATGCAAGTTCTTCAATGGACCCTGGCAGTCCAGTGGTCTGTTTTGGTTCAACCCATGTTCGTGATAATAAAGTTGACGCGGGTGTCCAGGAATTGTCTCACTATTGTCTCACTTGGCACCTTCCGTTTCCACACCTATTTCTAGGCCAGCCATTTTGTCTTACCACTGCTCAAGGCCACAGTGACCACAGACTCCTCCCTGTTGTGGTGGGGGGGGCATTGTCAGGGAAGGATATTTCAAGGCACATGGTCTCCCACAGAGACCAGATTGCACATAAACGTCCTGGAGATGAGCAGTCCTACCATTGTAAGAATTTCAGGAGTGCCTCCCTCTGGGGACCATAGCGATTTCAAATGGGCAACGTGGTGGTGGTCTGGTATATCGACAAGCGAGGGGGAACACTGTCTTATCCTCTGTGCAGAGACACCATGAGAGTGTGGGAATGGGTGATGTCTTCCAGTAGCTTTCTTTCTGCAAGAAAGCTACTGGAAGTTCCAACGTGCTGGCTGGCTGACTCAGCAGATCTATTTTGAATCTTGATGAGTGGTCCCTGAGTCTGTCAGTGGCAAGACAAATATTTGACCATTGGGGGTCAACCATGCAGTGATCTTTTTGCTTCCCCAGTCAGCCATAAATGCAAGTACTTTGCCCTGATCCCTCCAGCAGGGGAGTCGCCCAGGGATGCTGCGATTCACGATTGGCCTCTGGGTCTCCTCTGGTATAGGGGATTAGGAGGGTATGCACAAAGTCTTGCAGAAAGTTAGTCGCTGGAAGACCTATCTCATCCTCATTGCCCCTTTTTGGCCTTGCTAGGCATTGTTCTTCCTAAGGTCTCATTTGAAGTATCCACCTTTAGATACCGGATCCCATTCTGAATCTCCTTTCCCATCCCTGAGTCTTCCACTTCCCAATCTCCAGACCCTTTGTCTAACTGCATGGTTTCTTCAGTTCTAGTAATACTTTCGCAGTCCAGGCTTCCTTCCTTGGTGAAGGGCATTATTATCTTGGCCTCTCAAAAGCCCTCTACAAAGAAGGTCTAGTCCAGTAAATGGGAAAATATTTTTTATTTGGGCTAGACAACATAACCTGGATCCTTTTTTCGGCCCCTATTCCTGATATTTTACTCTTCTTATCTTGCCTTTTTCAGGATGGGGTGAGTTTTTCTGCCATTAAGCTCCAGTTAGCGGCCCATTCTAATTTCCATCTGAACGAGGAGCCTACCTTTTCTTCTAAGCTGTGCAAAGCCTTTCTGAAAGGAGTTTTTCTTCTTGGACCTCCTATTAAAGATCCATCCCTGCCATGGGATTTGACATTGATGCTGCAGTCCCTGAAATAAAAACCTTTCAAACCAGTTGCTTGCGATATTAAATTCCTTATTTGGAAGATGGCCTTTTTTAGTGGCCTGTTACCTCTGCCAAAAGTGTCTCAGAACTTCAAGCCCTAAGCATTAAGCTTCTGTTCATGATCTTTCATAAGGATAGGGTGTCCCTTGGAAAAAATCCTTCCTTTCTTCCCAGAGTGGCTTCAGAGGCTAACCTCAATCGATTCAACTGCTTTTTTGTACAGTTTTCTTCTAATCTAGTCCTCCCTCTCTCGTTGTTATATTTATAATTATTGTGTTTTTGATAAGGTCAGGATGATGATGTCCTTTCTCAAGGCTCAGATCGAGTTGGAGCTTCTCTTTTTTTCTTCTGCCCATCTAGCTAGGGGGGCCTTCTCATCCAACCAGGCTGGTTTTGGACTTTCTGGCCTTGGTTACACAGGGAGGGAGATGGGGATTCCCGAGGACCTTTCGTTCCCTGCCCTGTCTGAGTCCCTGACTACTACTTCTCAGCTTCCCCCTGGGCAGGCAGAGTCCCGGGTCTGAGCTGTCGACCCGGAGTCCCTGGTTTGGGGTTCTGGACCTGTCTTTTTGGACCAGTCCCTCCCCCTTGGTGCTTTCGCCCTTGACAGCTCGGGTCCAATACTATCTGGAGGCCTGGAGGTTCTGGCCTGTGCTGGTCCTTCTCCCCAGGTGGGCCTTCCTGCTGGGAGTGTAGACGGGACATAGTCCAGTCTTTTGGCATTCCGAGTCGTAGAGAGAACTCTTTCCTCCCAGAGAGTTTCCTCCCCGGCCTTCCAGGGACCATTCCAGCCTCTGAGCGGACCCTACACATTCTGTCCCAGGTCAGCCCTCTTGAACTAGCCTTCAGGTGGGATCCCCCTTTCTTCCATATCCTCCCCTGAGCCACCTCTGGAGGAAGTTACCTGGAAGAGATCATCCTCTGCTGAGTCGTTCACCAAGGATACGGACCTCTATGAAGGGGACTGGTTCCTCAAGATGCAGCAAGGGACCAGGAAAATGTGGTTTAGCAAGTCGCAGTTTGCCTTCCAGGATGCTCAAGATGAGCCCTCCTCCAGAGGTCGGGGGAGAGGGTTCAATGGCAGACATCTCCCCAGGGGCAGAGGGGGTCTGCAAAATCAGGGCTCCAGGAAACCCTTCTCTGAGAAACCCCAACAGCGCTCCTGAAGCACTTGCACGACTGTCCTGCTTGGGGGCAAGTATTTGCAAAAGATTGGGAAAAGGGAATAGAATAACCCCTGGAAATGATTAGCACCCAACAGTCTCCTCCTGCAGTCCTCCCTGAAGCACCACCCTAAAAGTGGGCGCTAGCTCAGGAAGAAGTGCTCAAGCTTTTTAGAAAGAGAGCCATCCAAGAGGTCACCCTAGGACAGCGAGAATCCAGAACTAGCTTTACCTTTTTTGTGGTGCCAAAGACGACTGCGGACCTGCATCCAGTCCTGGACCTCTGCAATCTCAATCTGTCAAGTCCAAGTTCTGGATAGTCCGTATCCAGTCCATTGTGCCTCTGTTGCACAAGGACAATGAGTATGCTCCATAGATCTCCAGAATATTATCCTATAATATATAAAAATAGGTACTCCAGGAGACATCTCCTCTCAAGTAGGGGTCTATCACTGCCAGTTCAGGATCCTACCCTTTCGTCTCGCCACAGAACCCCAGGTGTTCACCAAGGGCATGGCAGCAGTCGCAGCTAGCCTGAGACGTCCAGGTATGGAAACACTTGGAATCCTTGCAGATGGTCTCCTCACAGCTCCCATGAAGCATCGTCTGGTCACTGCCTCTCAGTACCTACTGGTATTTTGCCCTTATCCCCCCAAACGGGATGTACTCTCAGGGATGCTGTGGTCCACGATTGGCCCCCAGGTCTCCTTTATGCTATCCTCCCTTGCCTCTCATTCCCAGAGTACTACAGAAAGCCCATCGCCTGAAGGCTAACTTGATCATCCTCTCTCCCTTTTGGCCTCGGCAGGTGTAGTTTCCCCTTCAGTTTCACTTGAATTACACCCCCTTGGGTACTAGATCCCTTCTGATTCCCAACCTACAGATGTTTCGTCTGATGGCATTGTTTGTTCACTTCCAGTAATCCTGAATCAGCCCAGGCTGCCATTTCCAGTTAAGAACATTATCCTTGCCACTCAGAAGGCTTCCACTAGAAAGATTTACGCCAGTAAGTGGAGACTGTTTTTTCTATGTGGGCTAAGCAGTGTAATCTGATATCTTGCTCTTGTCTTTGCTTTTTCAGGATGGAGCTAGCTTTTTGGCTGTCAAAGTGCAGTTGGCGGCTATTTCCAACTTTCATGTTGGCGAGATACCTGCCTTCTCTTGCCTCTGTAAAGCTTTTTTTTAAAAGGGGGTTTTCTGCTCTGACCTCCTGTCAAGGATCCTTCTCTCCCTTGGGATCTTTCCTTTTTGCTGCAATCTCTCTCACACAGTCCTTTTTTGAGCCTGCTGCACATGTGCTATCAAATTCTTGTCATGGGTGACTGCTTTTCTAGTAGCCATAACCTCAGCTAAAAGGGTTTTGGAGTTGCAGGCTCTTTCTATCAAACCGCCTTTCATGGTTTAAGGGTGGCCCTTCGAATTAACCTGTCATTCATACCCAAGGTTGCCAGAGAAGTGAATTTAAACCAGTCAATCCAATTGCCAGCGTTCCCAAATTTTGCTAACAGGGGAATATCTCGTGCATATGCTAGATGTGCATATACAACTGCATTTCTGCTTGGATAGAACAAAACTTCTGCAAGTCTGACCAGCTGTTTGTGGCATTCTTTCAACAGGAAGGTCAGGTGATGTCCAAAGTGACTCACTCTCGTTGGATTTTGATGTGCATTTTCTTTTATTCATCCAAATGTTTATCTTCATCAGGGCCGATTTAAAACTCTTTCCACTAGGTCAAGGGCTATGTTAGCTGCCTTCCTTACCCACCATTTCATAGATGACATGTGCGGCAGCCACCTGGTCTTCTCCTCACACTTTTTTGTTGTTCACTACAAACTTGCCATTGTCTCTAGGAACAGGGCTTCTTTTGGCTCCACAGCTCTTAGGCATGTCTTTCCATGAGGCCGCACAGGATTTAGGGTAGCTGGGGACTCTGACCCGAGAATGAGGAATAGTAACATGGATAACATCAGATATAGAGTTTTATGCACTTACCATAACTTGTCATCTGTGTTATCCCATGTCACTATTCATCACTGTTCCTCCCTCCGTTCCCCCATCTGTTTACAATCAAAAGGCAGAAAGTCAATTACATGACGGGCACCTCCTCGAACATGGTAGGAATGACGGGCAGAATGTTGACGTTCAAGTGTAAGTCAGTTTGTAAGGACATACAGAAGTCAGGGTAGCAAAGCATCTACATATACAGTAACTGTCTGCTTCAACATCGAAAAACGGTTGTGTCGATGTTCCAACCTAATTAATATGCATGAGGTCAAATAAATGCGTTGCGGATATAATAGTTCGCTATTTTGAATGTCAGAATTTTGATAGTAATCTGTCCCCTGTCCTGTAGGATATAGAGGATTTGAAGATGTCCTACCCTGGTGGTCTGTCTTAGCTGCTTTCTAGGTTAGGGCAAACTCTCTATCTGAGAGGTTAGAGGACAGCAAGGGATCATTTAAGTGGGAGGAGCCTAGAAGCTGTCTAAAGTGCTGGCTCTGAGCCAGTGCCTGATACAAGACCAAAGAGCGATGAATAGTGACATAGGATAACACAGATGCCAAGTTATGGTAAGTACATAACTCTCTATTTAACAGTAATCAAACTTTTTAGTCTCTTTACATCTCTCCAAATGTTTGGCGTTCCTAAAACTCTGACATGCACGGACCCTTTCCTAAGCAGGGGTATGGTTTAAAGCAAATAAAATTAGTACTGCTTAAATCGTTGCCAAGGGTGCTGTTCTCTGCACCTGCATCATACCAAGAATTGCCTCCTTAGCAGTTCATATAGAGTTACATGTACTGATGGCATAGTTGGCATATTTTAGTCATGCTTGAAGATCCTTTATTAGCCCTATGGTTGCTATAAAACTATCTGGGTGCCTATTTTACTTTCATCTTTCATTTCCTGGTATTTAATGACTGTCTTTGTGTGGAGGACACTATAATAAAATATAGCTATTTAAGTGACTTACTGGTACCCCTCCCCCATTTTCTTCAACTGGGTTATCTGGTTTTCTTGCATTTGCTTACTTGACTGTTGGTACTGCATGATCCCATGGGACCAGACATTTATTTTGAGTAATGTAGTTCATTGTTTCCAGTATTTCTTGACTACCTGTATGTTGTAGTGATTACATTATCTCCAGTGTAACAGTCTTGCCACATTATTGTGCCTTTTGAATGTACAGACTCTTAGCCATGAGCATCACAACTGTCAACAAGATGCCCAACAGTTTCTAGTTGTGTGTTGCAGCGTTTGTATCTTCCATATTTTCTGCAGAATGTAAACTATGTTAGTAGTTGACTGTCTTATTCTGTTATCAATCTTTTATCTTTTGGTTTTAAATTCACCTTTCCTCCGGTATTCTTGCATGAAATCTTGATCAACATGTGCCTGTTGCAGCAGTTCTCTGTACTTCTCACCTTAATTGTAGGCATCAGTGTTTTTTTTTCCTTTTCTGTAGTCATGTTTTTATATTTATTTTTTTGTCACTTTTTTACCAATAAACATGCCAATGACTATATCTCTATTGTCCAGGCTTGTTTACTACATCACAGCTACTGGGCTTGTACTTGTGTCAAACCACTAAGGAAGCAAAGCACCTTCATGACAGAGCCAATAAGGAGCATCTCCAGTACCATTTCTTATAGCACATCATGATTTATTATTTATGTCCTTGAACTACCAGTTCAGATTTAAAATTTTCAGTTAACCAACCATCTCGTACCAGGTATCTCTGCAGCAAACTGGATAATCTCGTCTGTCAAACTAGATTTTTCCATCTTAGTTTTACACTCCTGGATGTGTCACTTTTTATTTCTTGTTTGCTCTGGTTTTAAATAGTGTTGGGCCTCATTGACAGCTTCCTTCTCCATCCCCCTCGGTTACATTATTAGAATTGTCAGCTACCGAGAATTTCCCATTCCAGAATGTTTTCAGTGTTGCAGGAAGTAAACATCGGCCTTTAACTTTTACATGCCCCTTATGGCATCAGCAAATGTAGATTAGCTCATCAAAGGTAGTTATGAATAATTCTGCTTTGTGAGCATTTCTGTCCCTGACACTTCCAATTTTTTGCCTTGTTGCCACAGTTTTCACAACACTTGCTCTCTCTTGTAAGAAGTTTAAAAACTGAATCAGTATGGGTCTAGGCTTTCCAGACTTCTCCGCCTCCTGGCAGTGGTAAGATCTTCATTGATGCAACACCTAAGGCATGTATAGTAAAACCTGTCCATTCCAACAGTTTACCTCTCACTTAATCCAGAAAGTCTCTCTCTTCTTCCAAAACACCATGCAGTTCTGCTTTTTATCCTCCAGTCCAGTAAGATGCAGCTTTATTTGATCAAATCTCAACTGTCCCTGCACCTCTGAATCTGTGTTCTCTGCGGTCTGTCTGGCTTATCACCTTCTGTTGATCTGGCAGGGACTGGGCATTAACAATAATGGCAACTGTGAGCTTTTTCATGTAGACCTCAAACATTCCTGATGAGCCCAAATATGCTCACTATCTCGGAGTCTTTAGTTGAATGCGATACTGCTGACCTCAAAGCACACTTCCAAGGTAACCCTAGATCTAGTCCAGTTACTGTGGGCTGCTACCTACTACTTGTTACAGAACACCTTGGCATTCTCAGAATTCCCCCAAGGATAATCTTGACTCCATCTGGCTTTCAGTCAACACCAGTAACAGTCCTCCCTTTACTTATTATAGCTATCTTCCCTCCTCCACTCTTAATGCTTTCTTTATCCTGCTCCAGGATATAATGAGCCATGCTGTACTTAAAACCAGCCTTCTTATTCTAGGTCAGTTTTTAATATTGACAACCTAAACCCCACAGATTTGGATTTATAACGATATTTCCAAACATCTGCTTCACAAAGCTAGTCAAAGAACCCACTAGACATAATTTTAGAATTGGCAACCTTAGCTTCCTGGTCTATTCCTAACAACTCCCACTCCATCTCAAGTCTCACCTTCCATCCACCCAGCATCGGTCACCACTGCCCAGTCACCCTTGTTCATTCTTGTACTATAATTCTTAAATGATCTCCTTCACCCACAAACCCCGAAACAGCATTAACCTCAGAGATGAGCTGCCTCCAAGGCAGCTGGTACCGTACCTAGCAAATCAAGGCCCCTACACCCTTGCCAGATCTCTCCTTAACCACTTGCTACATCTCCAGAATATAATTTCCAAAAATATCTATACTGCTGAAGCCCCAAATAAATCAGTGACCAGCCAAATGAATGAAAAGCCTATATAGATGTAGAAGCACAGTATGGAAATGTGGAAAACCGCTCCAACTCCAGAACACACAATGTACGTCTCCAAGCTCACATTTTGCCAAAGAAAGCTAATAAATGATAGAAAGCCAACATCTTAGTTGAAAAGTAAATTGGGGTTCTCTTAAACTCAATTATTTTAATGTGATACACAACCATATCTCACCTAGTTACTCTCCACTCCGTGACCATTTCCATAGCCTCTTGCTCACAGTCTCCCCAAAACTTTGCTTGAATTCTCATGACTCCATACTGTTACAACCCTCAGCTGCAGAACATGTAGCACTGCCCTCTTCCTGGACTCACTAACTGCTGATTTACTTCAAAAGAGTTGTACACAAATGTGCAGCCATGCTGCTAAATGGAATCCCATCTGATGCGCCAACTGGAGCTGATGGTCTCCATTTCTGGTTTATCTCTCCCTCTGCCAAGAGTATCTCATCTGCCCCCCACCTCAGTGGAAAGTCGCCATTGTCAAGCCAGTTTCAATTGATGCAAATGATTTGACCAATTTGATTTGTATTCAACTCGCAGCATACCTTCTGGCACACTGAATCCTTTTTCTTTGTGATGTTTATTTGTGGTCTGATAGAAGTACCATGATTTTTCTACATACCTTTGCAGATAGTTTACCTTTGTTTCACATTAATAAGGTTTGTCAACAGAAACCCTCTTTGTAGACCAAACTAAAACTTTTGACACTGTGGACCACTAGTTACTAATACATTTTGTAATGTCTGGAGAAATTAGCCCTCCAATAGTGAAATGGTTTGACTCCTTTTTCAACAGACTAAATTGCAGCTCGGACCCTACAATCTTGCCTTCTATTACTTTCCACAGGAGTAAAATGCAGCTCTGCGCTCTAATCTATACTACTCACAGTTTATCAAAACTTCCCATAGAAGTTCAGCATACTCCAGCATTACTTATAGTCCTATACAGATCCAACCCTTGGTCTGTGATCAAAAAGCATATGGAAGCAGACCTACCAAGCACAGCTGATTGGCTACAGACTAATTCTAAACCCAAATAAAACCAAATGAATGTTTTTTGAGCCCAACAAAGACTGGCCAAGGGGTCAGCAGTTGGGTTATTATTCACTGAAATTGGGGAGAGCTTCCCTCCTAATTGAAATCTACAAAATCAAGTACAAATCACTAAGGCCAAAGTAAACACACTGCTGTTCTGGTCCAATATTATATCGGTCCTTTTCCCAGAAGGAATAAGCCATTATTGGTAAAGAGGTCTATTCCCCCTTCACTTCATGGCTACTGCATCAGAAAAAGAATTCGGAAGCTCTACATCTGTAAATGTATCACCCTAATCCGAAATGAGAATCAAACTGCTTGATCATTGGAAAAGCCCAATGACTACCGTTTGGAATTTGGAGGTATATTCTTGTAGCAGGCCTTTGCTTGAAGTTGCAGACCTTAACTTCCTTCCTGGCTGGCAGACTACATGATAAAACCAACCCTACAACCTTATCTCTCTCTCTCTCTCTCTCCCGGGATATACTTCTGTCATTCAGGCTTCTCATTCAAAAAGTGTATCCCACTGAGCACACCTTTTCCATTTGTGGCCCCAAAATATGGATTACCATCCCTCCATATGTAAAGTCCCCAAACCCTTTCCTAAATGTCCTTCTTTTTTTAGTAGACCTGTATATTAAAGAAGTAAACCATTTTAACATGTTCACAGATACAAACCTTATACATCGCATACGTTTTCTACCGTTATCAATCCAGCATTACATTGTTCAGTTCCTGCTTTCCCTTAAATCTCCAAAATTTATTCTGCATGTATTAAACAATTTCCATTTTTCTATGTAATTTGCTCCTACCCTTTTCAAAAGATCCCACTTCTAGTTCTCTTCTCTCTGTTTTGATATTCACTACTTCAAATATAGTCGTTTTAGACTTTGGCTTCCATTTTCTTGTAATTGCTTTTTCTAAGATACACTTATTTCCTTGTCTATTTTCCTGACAGAGTACTCTGTAGGGAATACAGACTCTCTTACACTCTCAAAACATATATTCCCAGTTAACAACCCTGAAATTCTCCATCTGCCTAAGCAGAAATTCTTTGGAGTCTGCTTTGGGTATAATACCTGTGCATACACTTCAAGCAAAAATCCTAAATCTTCTACGTTTTACATATTTGAGAGCCATGCATACTTCCTCCCGTTTTTTTGCTGGGAAACAAGTGGATAAGCAATTCACACTCTGTTATAACCACCTCCTGATTCCTTTAGATATTGTGCAATATTTTAGATGCCCTACTAATGATCCCTTTTTAACAGCAGCAGCTTCCAGATTCAACTAAAAACTCTACCCAAGCAAGTCTTTCACTTAGGAGTTTCCCAATCCCTTTCTCTTTGCCTATACTCTTGTTTTCCCTAACAGGGGTTGATGTCTATCTCTAGCCTTGCAGTCCAGGTGTCTTCTTGGCCTCCTCCCATTCTATTACCTTTCTCTCTCTAGCTATTTTCTCCAGATACCTTAGTTCATTTCCAGTTTTCTCTAGTAAATTTCAGCCCCCCTCTTACCTATTCACTGGACTCTTAATTGCAATCATCCTTATCAGATCTCCTTTCTTCTTTCTTTTGTTGGCTTAGTTGCTAGAATACTTTCTGCTAATCCTATGAATATAATACTCTGTGTGGCTGCTGTTCTTGAGGATCTGCATCCGAAATCCCACTCTCTCTCCTTATTTCTTAAATCCCCCCCCCCCGGCTTAATCATTATCCCTTTCCATTTATGGCTTTCTGCTTGCATTTATGTATATGAGCCTTAACTGTGTAGCTCTAAATGTCCCTTCAAATCGGGTAATCGTAAACCACCTTCTGCTACTGGGAAATTTAACAACACCTGAGAGTTGCGCCAAACGGAACACACCGGATTCGATAGACTCAAGAACAGGCAAATGAATAAAAATATACTTTTAATTAAAAAATAAAAATACCAACAAAACTGATGCTTATAAAACACTCTAGATTTAGCGCTTTCATCCACAGCAATGTGGACTTCATCAGAATGCTTCACTATGCATCACTTGGTTTAAATACAGTTTTAAAACTTGACGCTAAAATAGCAGAAACCAACACTTAATGATGATGTTTAACCTGATCATATCCATGTGTGGAGTCTACATGTCCTCCCCACGGTTGGGTGGGTGTTCGAAAGACGTGCGTAAATGGGCGTGCCTTCGTTGAAGGTTGAACATTGAGCTGGCACCTCAGCGTTTGTCAATATCTACTGCCAATCATTAGCGGACCGGAGTTCCGCTGTGGCGACCCCTAACCGGGAAATGCTGAAAGACAACAACCATTTAAAAACCCTCTCCTCTAACACAAGTTTATTATAATGGTATAAATTAAGTGGACACCTAAGCATCCAGTGAGTTAGATGTATCATAATGTTAAAAGCTAATGTCATAACTTTCTATTATGGGGTCATGGAGGGGGCTATAGTAATTATCCTTTTGGGAAAGCTAAGGGGGGTACGACTTGAATGACCCTTTGGATTTTCCTACACTGAGAAGATCTGAGAGGATAAAAAAAAAAAAAGAACACCAGTCAACTACGACCCCAACGGGGGGGGGGTATTCGAACAGGAGGAGATACTAAACCCAACAGCCCCACTCCGTAGTTTGATACAAGGCAATGGTATAGTAGTCGAGGGGTACAGGCACAAGTATTTTAGTATATACAATTATAGTAGCCTGGACCTTGACTGCACATACTTCAGTTTGTTAAATAAATGTTTGAAGTTTGTACCTAGTAACAGAAGTCAAATTACAAATGTTCTGATTGACTTAAAATTGTTTTTGAGAGAAAAAAATTATTAATGCACTACGAAAAAGGAGAGGGGGCACTAACTTGATTAATTGAAAAAGTACTTGCAGTCCACCCCCAGTTTAAAAAACTTTGAAATTCAGGTAGAAAGGGAGCTTCGACAGGGTTGGATAAGAAAAGAAGACAATATAATTTGAATAAGGAAGAACATTCCCTCCTGGATTCTTTAAGGAACAACCACTAAGTCAGGGTTATGAAACCCGATGGGGGGGGGGGGGGGGAGATTGTCCTTGTATGTTAAACAACATGGACAGATGCTCTAGAGTTTCACATAAAATCAACATAGCCCATAGGAAGATTGAGTTTATTCTTAAAGAACTGTTTGATGAAGACAGGATTAGTCTAGATACCTATCATTTTTTAATTATGGACAAACCAATAGAACCATCTATTTTTGGTATACCCAAGGTCCATAAGGATGTGGATAACCCGCCACTCAGACCAATTGTGGCAGCCACTGGGTCTAAAACTTACCCTTTGGCTAAATTTTTGGACCCAAGGTTAAAAAGGGTCTGGTCTGAGCAGGCGGGCATTCTGAAGGACTCTTGGGATTTTTTTGAGAAGTGTCAACAATGACCTGTATAGTGCTTTTTACTTTAGATATCCAGGATTTAATGTCATTCCTCACAAGTTAGGGTTAGAATGGTTCGAAGAAGCTCTTAGAACCAAAGGAAGTTTTGACGAAAACAGTATCTTGGTGTTCATAGATTTAATGGATTTGGTACTAAGACACAATTTTCTGTATTTTGAGGGTGAGTTTTTTAGGCAGTCAAATGGAGTAGCCATGGTGGGGGCCAGTTGTGCCCCCATGTACGCTAACTTGGTATTGTCCATTTGGGAAGAGCAGTTTGTTTTTCGTTCTGTAAATTCTCTACATTGGAAATACTATCTATGTTACTTGGATTGGACCTGAGGAGAGGCTAATAGAATTTATTGAGTACGTCAATAGTACTACTGACTTCCTTAAATTCACCCATAGCTTTTCTAGGGAGCACTTGCAATATTTGGATGTGATGATTGAAAAGATACCTGAAGTCAGAAAATTAAGTCCAATGTTTACAGAAAAGTGACTTTTTCAAACTCCTATTTGTTTTACACTAGTGCCCACCCTTTCAAACAAAAGAAAGGAATTTTGAAAGGGCATTTCATTAGGAGTAGTAGGATGACGTCCCTTGATAGTGAATTCGACTTAGAAAGTAAGAAGCTGAAATATGTTTTTGGAAAGAAATTACCCCCTTGCTTTAATAGAAAAGTATTGAATGAAATAAAAAAAATTGGAGGGGGGGGGGTATTTAGTCCCATCTTAGGGGTATTGGAACACACTGTAACCAACATAGAGAATACCCCTACCCCAGACACAAATTGGAGTAGTAATTTCATCTTGAATTTCAGTTGTGACACTTATTTGGTTAAAGATATTGTTTCTAGAAATTGGGGGAAGTTTGGGGACTATTCTGACTTGGACTTGTTATTCAAGGACCCCCTGAAATTTACTTATAGGAAGGGGAAAAATATTAAGGAAATGTTGGAATATAGAAAACCAATTATGTACCTCTTCAAATAATGTTTAACTCTCCTGGTAGGCAAAATTGTCCCAGATCGACATCTGCACCCACAGGCATTAATCTAAAATTAAGGTTATCTGTGCTAAGCTGTACGTTACAGCCTGTTCTCAGCCTGTTCTCAGTCTGTTCTTGTCTTTTCTTTGTTCCCCTCCCGGATCTGAAAAAATATTAGAAAACATTAACTTTTAGCCTTAAAAAGTGCACTAGCTATCTTCAAATAAAACTAAAATATACACTGTTCTAGTAAATTAACAGCCATATGTTATTCACTTCCAGTAATTTCAAACTTTGTTTTTGAGTTGCTTGCCCAGGTACCTTTTAATTGTGCTTCTCTCAGTAAGCAATGTGTGCAGACCTCTCAATTTATTGTCTTCATCTTTTTAGTCAGCTTCTTTCTATGGAAATGAGAACAAAAATGCACAGTTATTTATATGCTTACTCTTAGCTTTCTTTAAGCATGTAAAATATTCCCTGCCTGTGAAGACTGTAGCTATTTATTACGTTGTGGTCTCTAATTTTTTGAAGGAAAAAAAAAATGCCACTTTCATACACACTCAAAACTCACTCAACATTACTCCAGACATTAACACCTATGCAAAAGTAAGAGTGCTTGTCAGGTCTACACATGTTATAAGTGTACCTTTACACCCCATCCCCCACACAGACCAAAATTATAACCTTTTGACTGAAACATGCTTTTGTCCAGCCTTTCTTCTCTTTTTACATCTTAATGCCTGTTTCTTAAAACCTAAAAAGAAAAAAAGTACATGTTTACTTAAGCATTTTCAGCGATTGCTGTATGTGATAAGTTAAACTACATAATGTGCAATTTGTATCTGAAAAGTTTTATACAAATATGGTTAACATTTATTTGCTTAGTTTTTCCCTTTTTCTTTTCCTCCCTTTAGTGTCCCTCCAAACATAATGACATGAAGTGGGGCATGTGCATGTCATTCCTCAGCAAGTTTAACAAAGTCAACAAAAATCCAATCTTTCTCAACCAAATTTTCTTGTAAAGCCATATTTCACAAATATGATTGCTGCATAGTTTAACTTGTATTTACTAATTTCAGTGTTGCTGGTAGTCTTCCTGTTCCAATCCCAGACTTCAGTTCCAAGTCCATTGTTCTCACAAATCCTCTAGTCAACTGCTGAGCTTTTTTCATTGTCTCAAGCATTTTCCCTTGGAATATTGGAAAATGTTGGTGGCAAAGTCTTTCTCTAAGCCTTACCATCAGAAGAATGAGAAGCAGAGTCTGCTCTGTTTCATGGCTCACCACTTATCGGCCAAACTTTTGTAAGCAGCCACCCCAGCCTGTTTTGATCAAAAATTGACTGCTCCTCTGGGGAAAAAAAATATTCTGAAGACACTGGATACAGCATCTTGAATCTCACATCTGCCTCTCAACATTCCCTGACTGCTGGAATAAATTTACATCTGTTCTACCCGGTGTACAGAGAATTATTTTCCACAGACACTCCAGTTTTTAACACTTTGCCCTTGTTCCACAGTTTTTGTCAGGACTAACACTTTTCTGCTGGTATGTTTTTTGTCAGGACTAACACTTTTCTGCTGGTATGTTTTGCATATTTCATTGTACTCCAGTGTTTCAATTGTTTTAATCAGCTCTATAGGCATTTGACTTGTTCTTCCTGTAAATTACTGGAAGCCCTCTTGTACCAAAGCTGGAGCTTGAGAACAGCTGCAGGATTCTTCCCAGTCTGTATTTTCTCTCCACCTTTTCTAATTGTTTTTCTTTCTAGGTTTCTTCTTTACTGGCATCCAGGCAGTGTACGTATTAGCCAGTAACCAAAATTTACTAAACCAGACAGAATTACTGTGCCTTATCTATCATTTTCTTTTTTCATACTGGGAGAGTTCAATAAATTGTTGATCAATGTGCAGTCATGTTCGAAAACCCATTGGGATTTAATCTGAAGTCATATGGCGTGTTTGCTTAATCTAGACAGGTTATTCGTACGTAGTAAGTATAATTGATGAGATATACTATCAGAGGCATTTCATAAATCTAAAAACAGAGGGAAGCAACTAATTGTCCAAGGTTCAATAAAGATTTATTATATTTACAAATGTAAGTAGTGTGTGTTTATATGCTTGGTATTGGCTTTTTGGCCAACGATTTCTGTCTGTACATAATATAGGACTTTTGGGAGTGATGTTGATGTAGCAGTTGGTCTGTTTGAAGACTGTACAGGTGTGCTACCTTTATGGAAAGTGTTCATATTATATATGTTTTTATATTTTGGACACTCTGCATTCCTTTTACAACTTTTTTTGTTTTGTCAATCGAAACTGTGTGTTGATTGAAATAGCCATATTTTATGTGTGTCTGTTGATGGTGAAGTTGTTCATCAGTGGATCTCTAGTTGTGCTGGTTGTTTTATAGATTTCTGTTAAAATAGAATGGGAGGTTAGTTTGCAAGTGACGTAGATTTCTTTGGGATGAAGTTTTGGCTGTATTGTTTTTTTCTTAGACTCGTTAGTTTACACATTTCCAAAGATGTTCTGGATTTGTTCTGTAGACTGCAAGAGCATACAGTTTTCTCTTTTTTGTATCATGTTTTTACCTGGACTCTTAAGGTTTTCCATTTTTTTGTGGCGGTCTCACTTTCATGCTTTTTCTTTAATGTTTCCTTACAATTTTTCACATGCCTTTTGATCTGTGGTGCGCGATACCGGTTATGCTGTGATGCATTTTCCCTGTCAAAACAACAAATATATGCTGGGAGTTTTAGTAATGCCTTTCCTATGTTGACATCACTGACCTTTGCATTCTACATCCTTCGTGATGTCAGGGTAGGGATAGTGTGTGACTGCATCCATTAACATTTTATGTGCACATCTGTTGAATGTTATCCCTTAAAGTGATGCCCCCTAGGGATAAAGTTCATTCATGTGGGAGATTCCTGAAAAAAAGATTTGTGAACCTAACGGCCCACATAAAACAGGAATGAATGACTGGAAAATGCATTGTGGTACTTAAGCTGTCTTGATCCATATTACTAATGTTGGAGAAACACTAAAATGATACTTGGTGACATTTGGGAGGCAGTTTATCCAAGTTCCCAAACATGGAGCCAGTAGATAAGTTGCCCTGCACATTTGGAGAATGGAATCTGTGGACCAGATTGCAGTTATTGTTTAGTCTTCAGCATAAAAAAACACTATGCAGGAATGGGAAAGTGTTTTCTAATTGCCTAGATGGCTCATTAAGTTCAAAACCAAATTCTCTCTTGCTTGAGACAATCATTATATTGAAAAAAAATGTTTAATCCATATTAAAGATTTGAATAGCTATTGACTAATTAGTCCTCCCCTCAACCCCCTCTCTAAAATGTTTTAGTACTGATGGATAGTGGGGAAGTAGCAGTAATAGCCTGGGATCAAAGCTTTCATTCAGGAGGAACATTTTTTTCCTTCATGACCAATACCTCATCCCAGCACATGCCCCAAGAAATTGGGGATGGGTAAAGCAATGCCAGTGGTGTGTGCTGTATAAAAATGCAGGTGTCTTTTTTTTTTTTTTTTTTTTGCAGACCAGTGTGCACACACCTTGCATTATTCTTTGAATCTTCTTTTGCTGTCTGTCAGTTATACAGCAGACCAGGGTACATGATTTGTACCCTCTACAGTTGGTTAGTCAGCAAGCATCAACTGCCCTCATAGGTTCACAGGTAAGTACTAGGCTAGCTGCCCTAGGGGAAGATTTTCAACCTATTAATTTCCCCTGGTGAGAATCAAACCCTGTATCTCTTGTCTCTGAGATAAACTACTTAGCTGTTACACTAATCTCCAAACTTAAAAATATGGAATGCTTCATAAATGCACTTTTCAACCTTCCACTATGCCCATGCTAATCTTGTCTGTATAGTTCCAGTTTTAGTATATGAGCTGCCAAAACAAGCTACTCTCGTTGGCTAGCTTTTGAGCACCCAGGTCACTAGTTGAGTTGAAGGTTGCAGTCATAACTATATCCCTTTGCATTACAGAGAGAGATGATTGGGAGAGTTTACTCTCTCAAAATTGTGTCAAAGATCAGTGGCAAATGTATTCGAGACATTCTGCCACTGACCCAGACTCTGGGTTCCTGTCTTAAAAACTAATTGCAAATCTCCCTTGGTGCATGACACAGCCTCCGTCACTGACCAAGCCCCTTGCCATTTCCCTTATTGCGAGTCCCTGTTGTTACATGGTCTGTCTGCAGAGTTGAGCCACTTTTTACCTGTTATGACATCACTTAATTGTATTTTATTTAGTTTTTGCTGTACATGTGTTCCTTGGAAGGTAATTATTTTTGATAGTGATGACCTGGTAGCCTTTCTGCCATGCTAGACTTTTTTTAATCCCTCTACATTGGTTTAGACTATTTCCTGTTGCCTGTCTTCGTGAGGTTGTCTCTTACGTTGTAAATCAGTTTGTATGTTGAAGACGTTAATGGCAACCAGTATGCTCAGATTTTTTTTTTTAAAGGATTAGGCTACAGTCACTGTTGTACAGTCTTGAAGTGGAAGAAATTTGCTGATTTGAGTTTTAAGGTTACTGCAGGAATTATGAAACACTACATATGCATTGTTAGTATAACCAGTATTAAAATGGCATAATTTCTCTTGGCTACACAGTTTAGAAACTGAACAGCTTTATTGTGAATGTTTGGTATAGTGACAAGATTTTGGTATATTTTCTGATGATCTGCATACCTGGGCAAGAGCTCTGGCCCATTTGTTATTGGAGAGGAGGGTCAAGAACACCATGGGTGAAGCTATGATTCTGAGGGGGAAGTGTGTGTGGTGTCTTATTTTTTTTTAAGCTCTGACTCTCCCTTGCATGTAACTTGCAAAAATGCATGCCACATAATTAACTGGTCTTTCACCATCTTGTAGATGAGCACCTCTTTATGATCCCCTGTCTCTTCATACATACATACATACATATATATATATATATATATATATATATATATATATATATATATATATATATATATATGTATGTATGTATGTATGTATGTATATATATATATATATATATATATATATATATATATATATATATATATATATATATATATATATATATATATATATATATATATACCCATGAGCACATGTCCCTCTTGCCCATCCCCAATAAGCTCTAACAGGCACACGTCACTAGTCAAACTTGGGTCATAGTAAGGGCTTTGTACTTGTCTGCCAATAGAGCCAGCAGATAAAACATTCTTGCTCTGGCTTTTTTAAAGGTGCATGTACCACATCAATCTTTTCTAATCCTACTGTACAGGTAGCTTTTCACTATTTTGATTTTATATAGTGTGAAGAATATCATTGCAAACAATGCTGTGAAAAAAAAATTCATGAAACTTCTGGCTTGTTTTTTCTTTAGGTTCGAGCTTCAAACTTGCAAGACCTGGTATACAAAAATGGACAGGCAGGAATCACCAAGGCAACAGTGTCCATCACATTTGATAATACTGACAAGAAGCAGAGCCCTCTGGGGTTTGAAACTCATGATGAAATCACAGTAACTAGGCAGGTGAGTATATCTGACTGAAATATAGGTAAATAATGAGTAAAATAAATGCTGGACTGAGAAGAGTCTTGGCTTTCTACTGTTCGAATGGAAGATGAAATATTTGACACAATTTTTTGGAACTATTTTGGCTCCCTTGTAGCGGACCATTAGCTTTTCAGTCTGTCTGATTTCCTGATACCTCCTACCTTTATTTTACATTTGTTTACTGGGAAAGTCTGACTGAGATGAGATGCATTTTCAGTGGAGGCCTGGGGAGAAAAGCTCCACATGTAGAGATTATGCAAAATTTATACAGGAAATTGTACAAAAATATACAAGACATATAAAGTACAGTAGACCACCTCCCCCCAGACATGCTGTGACTTGGATATGGCAAGGATATCAAGGGAAGGTAGGAAGATCCGACTGCCATTGTATCCTCCCTCCCTCAGAGGGGCTGATGTCAGCAGGACACAATGTCCACCCACAAGGAGCACTGAGTTGTGCCCCCCCTGGTCTCAACTGGGGGAACCAAATTGCTTGAGTGAGTATACGTTCCTCCTCCCTGCCTTCGCTGTGAAGTGTCTGAGCTGCTATTTAAACTCTGTTCACCTGGGCCTTAGTCAATGCTTAATCTCTGTATGCCACTGACACGGGCTTATTTATGCCACTTAGTTACTTTTTGGTACTGTACATACTTATTTCAGGATTAGCTGAGACTACTTGTGGATTATGGCATCTGTAGTATCAAGTTCCTGCCATGCTCTCCCAGTTACTGTCCATAACACTTCACAGGAGACAACAGAAACACATGCTTCAAAGATCATTTCCTCATTCTGAGAGGGTGGTTTGCTGGGAAAATTCTCCTCCTGTCTCATTAACTCACATATTTTGCCAAATGTGGTTATAAGGAACCCTCTTGACACTCCAAAACCCTGATGAGATGTTGCACCCAACTATGGCAGGCAGTTTTGGTCAAGTGAACCTCCAGTGGACTCGCATGATATTTGCAGTAGCCAGCAAGAAGGAGCTCAGATGCGAGTCTTCCTCTGTCCATCCTTCTAACAGAGAATCTTTAGCAGTAAACAGAATAGGGAAGCAAACCTATGCCTTGGGAACCATTACTCTGAGGGCAGTAAACTACCTGACTCGCTTCCAAAGAGACCTAGCTTATCAGGTTCTGAAATAATCCTCAAGATTATCAGAAGCATCTGAGACAAAATTGGGAAAGATTAAAAAATACAAGCCCCTTTGTGTCTGCTCCACAAAGCTGCCAGTGGGGCAGTTAGAGTGGCAGGTACTAGTCTCTTAATGCATCACTATGCCTGAGTGATATTGTGTGATTTTAGCAGGCAATTACATTGCATCCTTCACAAAAGCCCCCTTTGTCATTTAGTTGTGTAGTCCTGTGGTGAAAGAAGAGTTGTCAGTGTGAAAGGAATGCAAGACATTGTCTTCAGTGGGAGTTACATTTGAGAGTCATCGGCAGACTTAACGGGAAGTGCCAGGACTCCAAATCCTTGTGGTTTAGGAAACTCCACAGTCAAGCCTTTGATTCTCATCTCGGACAAAAGGAGTCGTGGCAGAACCATTCCCTGTAATGGATGCTGACCAGGAGCACTTGGTAGTCTGCAAAATCAGGTCTTAAGTTCCTTAAGCAATCAGTGATACCAACTGCTTATCTGGCTGTCCGCCTCTGGAGGCAGCTAGGGGGAGGTTCATTTGCTTGTGGCTGGGCAGCCACGCAAGACAAATGGGTGAGAGAATATTTTGAGGTTATACCCTTCCCTATTCCCTCAAAGGTTACGGTTTCTAGATATCCCACCCTGCCAGCATGAAGCAGCCAAGAAGAAAATAGCCATCCATAAGGTCCCACCAGACCAGAGAAGGTCAGGAAGTTATTCCAAATTCTTTAGTACCAAAGAAAAGCACGGGCTTCAGTCCAGTCCTGGACCTCAGCAACCCAAACTACTTTGTTAAAAAAATACATTTTGAATGGTTACATTAAAAATGATCCTGCCACGTCTATGGAGTATGTTCAGTCTACCCTTAGACCTCCAGAATGCTTGCCTCTACATAAAAATTGTGAAAGAATCCAGGAGAGTACCTGTGCTTCATCTGGTATCTGGTTAATATCAATTTAGAGCCCTGTCCTTTGGTCTCATTGCAGCCCCCAGGGTGTTCACAGAGAGCATGGCAGAAGTTGCAGCCCATCTGCAACAAGGGATATGTGTGCTTCCCTAGCTGTAATATTGTCACTCCTTGCTGAAATAAACACAAGTCCTTACTTTCCAAAAAAGTCATTACAGCTCTGCCTATCCTTGAGTATATCCAACAATCTCTAAAAATCATACCTTCACCATACACAGCACATAAGGTTAGTTGGTTGTTTAAATGCAAGAAGTTGCTTTGCAAGTCTTACAGCAAAAAGGGTGGAAGCTTTCAGAACAATGGTGCTTCTAATGCAGCAGGATTCTCCGCAAGTAGCTTTAATTCTAAAAGCTGGAATTTTTGGTGACTGTTCCCTAGTAGATAAGCTTAGCAACTGTTGTAATACCTCCAAAGTGGTCCATGAACCCATCAGTAGTTGAACAGATATTCATCTGCTGGGGCATGCCTTGCTGCTACCTTTTTGTCATCCATTTTAACAGCAAATACAGCAGGTACTTTGCCCAACTATTCCCATATATAGTCTGTCAGTGGCCCACTGATTGTTTGTTTTGTAT